>NW_022991477.1:70000-106865 GCF_902827175.1 Gymnodraco acuticeps
CAGACGGCAGCGGCCTACACTAGTTGGCTCTTTGATTTCACTTGTTAGATATATGGTCAAACTAGTTAGGCACTCTGCTTTACTAGTTGAATAAAACATTTCACTAGTCGCTCTTTTTCAGCAACTAGTGGCACTTTTGTCCGACTAGTTACCACGTATGCCTTACTAGTGACGCCAGGAGCAGCACTAGTAACGCCAAAGTCCCAACGTGTAAGCTTTTTGATGAACTAGTGGCCCTCTGACCGTACTAGTGACCCTAAAAGTCTTACAAGTTAACTAGTGCGCTGCAAAAGCTCTGACATGTTAACTAGTCACACAAAAGAAGCACAACTAGTTAACATGTCAGAGATTTTGCAGCGCACTAGTTAACTAGTCGCACCCAGAATCACTCACTAGTTAACTAGTAAAGGCAAAATGTTCACTAGTTGATGCCTCTTTTGACCTTACTAGTTAACTAGTGGGGCTCAAAATGTCTACACGTTAACTAGTGAACCCGTTGCCTTTTACTAGTTAACTAGTGAGAGAAGTTTAAATTCCACTAGTGAACTAGTGAGGCTTAAAATGTTCACTAGTAGCACTAGTGGATCCCAAATGTGCACTAGTCACACTAGTTGCACAGAATGCTAATGAGGAGGAGGGGAAAGAACGCATCGAGGTCTCCTATTGGCCCTAAGATATAGAGCGCCACCCAGCCCAAATAGTTTATTTAAGAGCTTAAATACACTGTTTTAAAATATGACCATATTTACAAAAATATAAAACAAAAGTATTTTGTTATTATGATCATATGACTGTAGGCTATATCAAATTAGGTAAGAACATTGAAGACTTTCTTAAAATTAGAAAGTTGCCTTAGGACTGCAGAGTCTGCAGTCCTAAGGCCTAAGGATCTATATTCGTGTCTGCAGTGCAGACACGAATATAGATCCTCTTTAAAACATTTTATTAAGCTGCAATTTGAAAGGTGCTTGGATTAGAATGGCATTGTGATAACAGAGGGACATTATTGATGGATTGAAAGAGGAAGTAACGCTCTTCGGATCACAGATTTGAGAGATCGCCGTGACTTCCGTAAATATTAGTCTTGGCAAATATGGAGAGGTTGTTTATCTTCATACGGATCTATCGTTACCCTGATTTTAAGATCTGTCCAGTGTTTCTGCTTTATTCATTTCATGAGCACCGCTGATAAAATGTCCCACGATCACTTCCTCTACTTTTGTGTCTCGAGTGCCGGTGTTCTCTCACACACACAAGCATACGCACACTCGCACCAACAAAAACAAAAACACACACACAAAGCGGAACAAAGCAAAAGCAGAAACATGTATATTTCTAGGCAAAACACACACTGACTGACTTCCCACGGACAATATGTTAACAGTAGGCATAAATACCCGACTGATGCACCTCACGTCTTCAAGACGTTGCTAAAAACACCGCAGAAGAACACCCCCTCAGGCTCTCCCTCACAGAGCTCAACTGACCAATCAGAATATGGGTCCCGCCTGCTTCATTTGCATATATAGGCTCACTAGTGAACGTGTATGGCCTTCACGTTCACTAGTGAGCCATATGAACTGCAACTAGTTAACTAGTGGATGCATATCGGTCTCCTATTGGCTCTTAAGATAGACCTCGCCCATCAATCTTCACAGAAGTTCAAACACAAACATGGGAACCGTAATATGTGATTTTCACAGAGCATGTGCCCCTTAAGCCCCGCCCCGAGCTCCCACTCTCGGCTCAGTAGAATGAATGGAGACAGAAAATAAATCTTAGATTCGGCTTTTAGTGCATTTTACAACTTTAAGGACTTAATGATTATAATAAGGGCTATCAAATAGTTCATACTGAAATACTGAATGAACTTTACTTTTGAAATGATTTCTCACAAAAACCTTTCTAAATTATAGTAAATTATTAAAAAAGTTTTAGTCAATACGTTTTTCTGCCTAAAATAGTTGAAATTGAACGTAAACTATATGAAACACCAGATGCATGACAATTAACCCATTTGTGCCCGCTATTTAAATTGACTTTGGTTAGTTAATAAAACATATTGATATTATATATATATATATATATATATATATATATATATATATAGCATATAATTGATGCAGTCTTTCTGAACACTTTTTGAAAAAAATACTGCAAATGAAGAATATTTAAAATGTTCTGCACAGATAGTGCCCTAACTTACAGCAGTTGAAAAGATTTGTGGCTCTCTAGATAAATGGCGTTGTATGGTTGCTTGTATTATCCTCAGATAGTGGTTTGTTTAAATAACTAGTGACATTTTAATAAATATTGCAAAAAAGGGCTCCAAAAAAGGCATATATATATATATATATATATATATATAACCTGGCCGGCTTAGCCAGTGTGTATTTCTTCAAGCACCACAAGATTCATAGTTTATAAAGTACAATTCTGGGCCATTGATTGTGTCATTTCTTCAAACACATACAGTAAAAATGCCTGTTTTTGAAGCCTTAAAATGGTGCAGGAAAAGGACTTTACATTGGGTTATACTTAAAGACAGAACTATTCAGTTAAGACAAGAGAAAAAAGGAAATAAAATTGTTATAATGGGTGATTTAACATTAATGACAGACATAATATGAAGTCCCTGGCACTCAGACTCTAGAGGGGTCATGTTGTGATCATGGGGCATCACCCTTACAGCATCAGGGACAATATCATATGGAGTCAGACACTGGCAGGGTGCTGGAGGCATTGACTGGGACTGATGGAAGGATGAGGCTGATGAGACTGAAGAATCTGCGAGGAATGAACTAGCGGCTGAGAAATAATCATATATTAAAAGATAGCAGCTTCATAAGAAGCCAACAAGAGTGACAGAGTGTGTCACTTTTCTGAAGGATAGACCAGCTAGCCAGACTCTAAAGACTTTCCAAGGTGTACAATTCTGCTGCCGGAGTACTGACTGGAAATATTGCTGATATCATGTCCACCATATCCTCTTAAAGTACTCTGTCCAACAATATCAGTCTCATGAAGAAAGGTTTTTTAACGCGTATTCAAAATAGCAGAGAAACATGCATTCTTGTTCTCAGGAGGGGACATTGACAGAGGAGTACTGGAAAAGTACACAGTAAGTACTTCATAGTACTTGTGGGGGTAGTTTGAGTAGTACTGAGTCCAACAGGATCAATCTCACGAAGAACTAATGGCAACAAAAAATAATTCCCTCATCAAACTTAGCAGAAGTGGCTTGATGTTGTTCTCAGCAGGGACTTTGACAGAGGATTTCTCAAAAAATACACAGTAAAAGTACTTCCATGTATTATAAGTAGTAGGCTCACTAATACAAAGTCAAACAGTATCAATTTCATTAAGAACTAATGGTAAAATATAATTATATTTGTATCATTCATCAAAGACAGCAGAAAACATGCATTACTGTATGTAGCCTACTATGGAAGGGACTCTGACAGAGGATTACTCACAAAGAACACAGCAAAAGTACTTTTTTATTTCTGGTAGAAGTCAAACTAGAACCGAGTCCAACGGTGTCAGTTTTCTTAAGAACTTGTGGTAAAACATATTTGTATCACTCGTCAAATATAGCAGGAATGAAGAGCAGCTGATTTGGAGTTGACCGCAGTGCAGAATCACTGTATAGTTTAAATCTCCTAACAATGTTGTCCATTTTAGACAGAGGCTTATTATATTTACAGCCCTTAGTTACATCCATTTTCTGGGCTCAATATGTGTCTTGGCCGTTTTCGTTGTGATCGCTAAATTCACCTTGTTTCCCTTTGTTTATAATATTATCACCGCTTTTGTTTTGAAATCACTTCCGTGAGTTTCCCCCCTCGCTCCAATGACCATTAGACCATTTAGTAAGGTAAGAAGCAAAAAGGCCTCTCAAACGCTCTTCCGTTTACGTGTTTAATAAAGAAAAACAATTGGACGGTAGATACACGGATTATCATGGCTCAAGATCCTGTTCTTGTTTAAGATTATTCTAATGTGTGTATTTAACATCCATATCACTCTTCAAAACTGAAACAACTAAAACATTTTTTTTAAAGCATTGCAGGCCTAAAGCTCCACGTCAGTGACCTATATTTTAATTTCTTCCATCAAACTTTAAAAATGGCAAACAGCATGTTTTTAAAGATGTAATCTTTTAAGAAACAAAATATCAACTTTGAACAGAAGGGTTTAAACACACGTTTTTAATGCAAATAAACTTCAACTTATATATATATATATATGATATACATCATCATCATATATATATATATATATGATATACATCATATATATACATACATATATATGCAAGTATTGCTAATGCAATTGTTTTTTAAGTTTTTGTACATAGTCTCAAATGTTTAAATTGTTTATGGAGGCATTACAATTTAAGACTGATAAATTAACACTGAAACTACTGTTTTTTTTGCATTAAGTCATACTGGGATGTTTGCTGAAATTGATTGCATGTGGTACAGCCCTACTTAGAAAAAAAATCCACCAGCCGCCACTGCTTATAAGGCTCTTCACTCAGTTTGGACACTGACCAATCAAAATCTGGGTCCCGCCTGCTTCATTTGCCTATGGCTGACTAGTTAACGTGTTGGCCATATGAACGGCAACTAGTTAACTAGTGGATACATATTGCAGCTTACATGTTAACTAGTGAAGGCAAAATGTTCACTAGTGAACTAGTTGAAGCCTGTTTTGGTCTTCTAAGCTGACTAGTGAGGCTCAAAATGTGCACTAGTTAACTAGTGAGGTCCAAATTGTCCACTAGATGCACTAGTACAATTGTTTTTACCTTACTAGTTAACTAGTTACACACACTTTATCTCACTAGTTAACTAGTGAAGCCTTAGAGGAGTCACTAGTGAACTAGTGACACAGATGTTTTTCTTACTAGTTAACTAGTGGAGGGCATTTATTCTCACTAGTGAGGTTATATTATAAACATGTTAGACTTTGACCTGACATGTTACACATTTGTCTTACATGTAAGGCCTTTCCTTCGACTAGTTTGGCTTTTTTTGCACTAGTGAGCAACTGCATGCAACTAGTTAGCTATTGATTCAACATGTATGGCTTTTTCCAGAACTAGTGGATATTTAGAGCCCACTAGTTGTGCTTTTGTTCTCTCTAGTTCAACACAATGACTTACTAGTTGACGTGTACGTGCAACTAGTTAACTAGTGAATTGTTTAAAAGTCATACATGTTGACTAGTGCATTTGTTGACACATCACTAGTAAACTAGTTGTACGTACACGTCAACTAGTAAGTCATTGTGTTGAACTAGAGAGAACAAAAGCACAACTAGTGGGCTGAAAATATCCACTAGTTCTGGAAAAAGCCATACATGTTGAATCAATAGCTAACTAGTTGCATGCAGTTGCTCACTAGTGCAAAAAAAGCCAAACTAGTTGAAGGAAAGGCCTTACATGTAAGAAAAATGTGTAACATGTCAGGTCAAAGTCTAACATGTTTATGACAAAACCTCACTAGTGAGAATAAATGCCCTCCACTAGTTAACTAGTAAGAAAAACATCTGTGTCACTAGTTCACTAGTGACTCCTCTAAGGCTTCACTAGTTAACTAGTGAGATAAAGTGTGTGTAACTAGTTAACTAGTAAGGTAAAAACAATTGTACTAGTGCATCTAGTGGACAATTTGGACCTCACTAGTTAACTAGTGCACATTTTGAGCCTCACTAGTCAGCTTAGAAGACCAAAACAGGCTTCAACTAGTTCACTAGTGAACATTTTGCCTTCACTAGTTAACGTGTAAGCTGCAATATGTATCCACTAGTTAACTAGTTGCCGTTCATATGGCCAACACGTTAACTAGTCAGCCATAGGCAAATGAAGCAGGCGGGACCCAGATTCTGATTGGTCAGTTCAGCTCTGTGAGGGAGAGCCTGAGGGGGCGTTCTTCTGCGATGTTTTTAGCAACGTCTTGAAGACGTGAGGTGCATCAGTCGGGTATTTAGTGCCTACTGTTAACATATTGTCCGTGGGAAGTCAGTCAGTGTGTGTTTTACCTAGAAATATACATGTTTCTGCTTCTGCTTTGTTCCGCTTTGTGTGTGTGTTTTTGTTGGTGCGAATGTGCGCACGCTTGTGTGTGAGAACACCGGCACTCGAGACACAAAAGTAGAGGAAGTGATCGTGGGACATTTTATCAGCGGTGCTCATGAAATGAATAAAGCTGAAACACTGGACAGATCTTAAAATCAGGGTAACGATAGATCCGTATGAAGATAAACAACCTCTCCATATTTGCCAAGACTAATATTTACGGAAGTCACGGCGATCTCTCAAATCTGTGATCCGAAGAGGGTTACTTCCTCTTTCTATCCATCACTAATGTCACTCTGTTATCACAATGCCATTCTAATCCAAGCACCTTTCAAATTGCAGTTTAATAAAATGTGTTAAAGAGGATCTATATTCCTGCCTGCAGTCCTAAGGCAACTTTCTAATTTTAAGAAAGTCTTCAATGTTCTTACCTAATTTGATATACAGTCATATGATCATAATAACACAAATACTTTTGTTTTATATTTTTGTAAATATGGTCATATTTTAAAACAGTGTATTTAAGCTCTTAAATAAACTATTTGGGCTGGGTGGCGCTCTATATCTTAGGGCCAATAGGAGACCTCGATGCGTTCTTTCCCCTCCTCCTCATTAGCATTCTGTGCAACTAGTGTGACTAGTGCACATTTGGGATCCACTAGTGCTACTAGTGAACATTTTAAGCCTCACTAGTTCACTAGTGGAATTTAAAACTTCTCTCACTAGTTAACTAGTAAAAGGCAAAGGGTTCACTAGTTAACATGTAGACATTTTGAGCCCCACTAGTTAACTAGTAAGGTCAAAAGAGGCGTCAACTAGTTAACTAGTGAACATTTTGCCTTTACTAGTTAACTAGTGAGTGATTCTGGGTGCGACTAGTTAACTAGTGCGCTGCAAAATCTCTGACATGTTAACTAGTTGTGCTTCTTTTGTGTGACTAGTTAACATGTCAGAGCTTTTGCAGCGCACTAGTTAACTTGTAAGACTTTTAGGGTCACTAGTACGGTCAGAGGGCCACTAGTTCATCAAAAAGCTTACACGTTGGGACTTTGCCGTTACTAGTGCTGCTCCTGGCGTCACTAGTAAGGCATACGTGGTAACTAGTCGGACAAAAGTGCCACTAGTTGCTGAAAAAGAGCGACTAGTGAAATGTTTTATTCAACTAGTAAAGCAGAGTGCCTAACTAGTTTGACCATATATCTAACAAGTGAAATCAAAGAGCCAACTAGTGTAGGCCGCTGCCGTCTGATATCAAGGAAATTGACTAAATACTCAAATGGCTTGCCATAGGATGTAGTGTTCCGCGGCATCCGCCGCTGAGAAAATGTGGAGCAGGGCTGTAAAGCAGGGGGGCCAATGGCCCCTTGGCCCCCCTGCTTCCGGCGCCACTGGTCTATGGTGTTTTAATGCTGAAGCATTACGGTCCTTGTTATTGTTAGGCAGCGTGCGTTGAAGCTTGCCGGCGGGCGTGTCTGAAACTCGACCAACAACCAATCACAAGAATCCCCCGACACATAAGCACGCGGTTTGATTGGCTAGAGCTTGTACTGGCATATGATTTGATTGCTTCAAAAGTTGAACTTTGCTCAACTTTTGAAGCGAGCAACGCGAAAAAGCAACAGAACCACAATGCAGTTCGGCAAAGCGTGACGTCACCCCATTCAAAGTGAATAGGCAGAAGGGTTGAAGCTTCAACGCACGCGGCCGTGTGGACGGGCCGTTAAAGGTCCCATGTCGTGCTTCTCTGGTTCTGACCCGTCCCCTTGTGTTCTGTAGCTTCTGCATGTGACCGGTCTGCAGAGTCTCAAACCCTCAAAGTGCCCCCTGTAGGGAGTAACACTAACACAGAGAAGACCTGTCTGTCCCAGAACACCTCGTTGGAGATCTCTCTTTTCTCCCTGGGTACAGTGACGTAACGGCTCCGGATTGGTCCATCAGTGGACTCTTCCTGCATTAAAGGATCTGAACACTTCTTTAGCTCCTTAACAAGTCTACCCATGAGCAGGAGAGGAGTTTCTCTCTCCATCAGAAACAGAGCAGCTGCTTCAGTAAACCTGATTATACTCCATAGGCTCTGGTTCCATCTTCCAACCTGAGTGAGGACAATCTGGAGAGCGCCATGAAGGTGTGTGTGTGCAGCCTGTAGTATTCATGTGTGTGTGTAGCCTGTATGTGTGTGTGTGTGTAGCCTGTATTAGTCGTGTGTGTGTGTGTGTGTGTAGCCTGTAGTATTCGAGTGTGTGTGTAGCCTGTATTAGTCGTGTGTGTGTGTGTGTGTAGCCTGTAGTACTTGAGTGTGTGTGTAGCCTGTATTAGTCATGTGTGTGTGTAGCCTGTAGTACTCGAGTGTGAGTAGCCTGTATTAGTCGTGTGTGTGTGTGTAGCCTGTAGTAAGTGTGTGTGTGGCCTGTAGCCTGTGTGTGTGTCTGTGTGTGTAGCCTGTGTGTGTGTGTGTGTAGCCTGTAGCATGTAGTGTGTGTGTGTGTGTGTGTGTGTGTCTCATACATGTGGTGCTGTGGTTGCAGCAGGAGCCTCAGGTCAGCGAGGAGGATCCAGGAGAGACTCTGAAACGAGCGCTCAGAGCTCAGAGACAGAGACGCAGGAGAAAGGTACGCCTTCCTCTCTCCTCTATTAACCGCTTCATAGCACCCACTGCACTCTGTGTTCACACATTGTTTCCGTGTCGTAGCTGCTTGAGCAGACCTCCCCCCGTGATGATGATGAAGATGAAGGCGTGGAGGAGATCCCGAGCGTTCAGCCCCACAGTGAAGACGAGGGATCTGCTGACAGAGCGTCTGACTCTGTGGTCTCATGGAGACCTCCGACTGGCTCTCAGAGAAGTTGGTGTCCTCTTATCTGTAAACAACCTCCATGTTCCTCTGCTGGGTGTTAGGAAGCATCCTCTTGCAGTCATCCTCTGCTTCACTGAAACAGATCCAGGGTCTGCCAGAGAGTCCAGGCAGATGGACCCAGGCGTGGATCTGGATCTAGAGTTGTTGGGCGACTGTGGCTGCGAGGGAGTGCGGTCGTCTTTCAACCAGAAGGTTGTGGGTTCGATCCCAGCCCGTGCAGCCAACATGTCAATGTATCCTTGGGCAAGATACTTAACCCTGAGTTGCTCCCGATGGTGTGAATGTTAGGTCCTAGAGTCAGGTGCACTGCTCTGTGTGAATGGGTGAATGACATGTAGTCTGTAAAGCGCTTTGAGGGGTCTTAAAGACTGGATAAAGCGCTATATAAGTACAGTCCATTTACCATTTATAACTAATGCAGTGATGTGTCTGTAAACCAGATGTGTACTGAGCTCAGTGACCCATTGAAGCTTTTATAATAAAGCATCATATAGAGGTCGTTGCCCTTAAACACAGAGAGGTCCATTTGGAGTTCACCTCTGAACCACGAGGCAGCTCCATCGACTACCTGCACTACAGAAAGAGTGCAGGACTTCAGGGTCTTTACGTACAGACCACTCTCCTTTAACAAAATGACTCAAACATCTGAGCCATGGCAACGCAGGGAAACGTGCCAACAGTGTGAACGAGGTCAGCAGCAATGCTAACGGAGTGATACGTATGTTCTTGTGTCCAGGTGTCTCCTCCAGAGGGCAGCAGACTGCAGGCTCTCAGCTGCTGGAGAGCTCTGTGACGCGGCGCCTGCAGGAGAAGCTCAGAGCAGCCAGGGTACATGCACACAACATGCTAACACAACATGCTAACACAACATGCTAACACAACATGCTAACACAACATGCTAACACAACATGCTAACACAACATTCTAACACAACATGCTAACACAACATTCTAACACAACATGCTAACACAACATGCTAACCAACAAAATACAAACTTGAAGAAAACAGAATCATAAAGTACATCAGGTTTCATCCGCCAAAACATGTCAAGTGCTACTAGTGCTGCGTACCGGTACGCCGAACCGGTACTGGACTTGTAAAAAGTTTCGGTTCAAGTCCGGTTAAAACCGAAACGTCGGTAACCGGTACTTGGACTCGCAAAAAAAACTAGCACTTACGTATATTCTGGTGTCTGTGGTTATTTAAACATTCCCTGATAAACGTTATTCAGCCTCAATAAATGAGTGCTAATCCCAGTGTGCTCAGTGTACAACATCACATGTCAATTCACCTTCGATTCACGGTTTGAAAACGTAGCATTTCGCCACATGCTAATGCTAACCGGAAGTGAATAATTTTCAGAATACAATTATTAAGTTAATAGTGTGAACTTCCGTTTTTTTCAGAATAAAACTGATTTAAATTAAATAGTGTATTTAATTCAAAATTACGCCATATCAACATTGATTTTAATTTCTAACAGTATGTATGTACATCACTATGTATGTAGTACTGTATAATGTACACATGTAGAGTTGTAGAAAAGACATGGTGTACAGACAGTACAGTACAGTCACTACAGTGTGTACTGTACAGTAGGTGTGTAACAGTGTAATGCGTATAGTCTACTCTACACTTTAGGCTCAGTCAGCTCAGGGACTGTTTGGTTACTTTAGTTTGCTAAATGAAAGACATGTTTGAACTGTGTAGTAGTTCACTGTAGTTGCTGTCATAAGTCATTTGTAGACTAAGTGGCAAAAAGTGTTTTTTTTACATTTGTACTTTGTAGATAAATGTAGACACAAGTTGGAAGGGAGCGCAATAAACCTGACGAGTTTGAATTGAGTTGATTATGAGTTTATTTTCAATTGATAATTAGCTCACAATAAGTTCACTTTAGTTACTCACACAACTTGACACAAGCCATGGGTTCAGGTCTGGACTTATAAGTCCGGACCTGAACCTGAACCTCTGGACTTGAGTCCGGACCTGAACCTGAATGTGAGTCCAGGTACGCAGCACTAAGTGCTACTCAACTGGCTTTAGATAAGCCAGTCCTTTATTAGCATGCTAACACAACATGCTAACACAACATTTATCTCTCACCAATACGCTGCATTTTGTACAGGCTTTTGATCAGGATCTGAAATGTTTGATATGTAGAAGAGACATGAAGAAGAGGGGACACATGTTGATGTAGAAGAGACATGAAGAAGAGGGGACACATGTTGATGTAGAAGAGACATGAAGAAGAGGGGACACGTGTTGATGTAGAAGAGACATGAAGAAGAGGGGACACGTGTTGATGTAGAAGAGACATGAAGAAGAGGGGACACGTGTTGATGTAGAAGAGACATGAAGAAGAGGGGACACGTGTTGATGTAGAAGAGACATGAAGAAGAGGGGACACGTGTTGATGTAGAAGAGACATGAAGAAGAGGGGACACGTGTTGATGTAGAAGAGACATGAAGAAGAGGGGACACGTGTTGATGTAGAAGAGACATGAAGAAGAGGGGACACGTGTTGATGTAGAAGAGACATGGAGAAGAGGGGACACGTGTTGATGTAGAAGAGACACGAAGAAGAGGGGACACGTGTTGATGTAGAAGAGACACGAAGAAGAGGGGACACGTGTTGATGTAGAAGAGACACGAAGAAGAGGGGACACGTGTTGATGTAGAGAGACACGAAGAAGAGGGGACACGTGTTGATGTAGAAGAGACACGAAGAAGAGGGGACACGTGTTGATGTAGAAGAGACACGAAGAAGAGGGGACACGTGTTGATGTAGAAGAGACACGAAGAAGAGGGGACACGTGTTGATGTAGAAGAGACACGAAGAAGAGGGGACACGTGTTGATGTAGAAGAGACACGAAGAAGAGGGGACACGTGTTGATGTAGAAGAGACACGAAGAAGAGGGGACACGTGTTGATGTAGAAGAGACACGAAGAAGAGGGGACACGTGTTGATGTAGAAGAGACACGAAGAAGAGGGGGACACGTGTTGATGTAGAAGAGACACGAAGAAGAGGGACACGTGTTGATGTAGAAGAGACACGAAGAAGAGGGGACACGTGTTGATGTAGAAGAGACACGAAGAAGAGGGGGACACGTGTTGATGTAGAAGAGACACGAAGAAGAGGGACACGTGTTGATGGAGAAGAGACACGAAGAAGAGGGGACACGTGTTGATGTAGAAGAGGGGACACGTGTTGATGTAGAAGAGACACGAAGAAGAGGGGACACGTGTTGATGTAGAAGAGACACGAAGAAGAGGGGACACATGTTGATGTAGAAGAGACACGAAGAAGAGGGGACACATGTTGATGTAGAAGAGACACGAAGAAGAGGGGACACATGTTGATGTAGAAGAGACACGAAGAAGAGGGGACACATGTTGATGTAGAAGAGACACGAAGAAGAGGGGACACATGTTGATGTAGAAGAGACACGAAGAAGAGGGGACACATGTTGATGTAGAAGAGACACGAAGAAGAGGGGACACATGTTGATGTAGAAGAGACACGAAGAAGAGGGGACACATGTTGATGTAGAAGAGACACGAAGAAGAGGGGACACATGTTGATGTAGAAGAGACACGAAGAAGAGGGGACACATGTTGATGTAGAAGAGACACGAAGAAGAGGGGACACGTGTTGATGTAGAAGAGACACGAAGAAGAGGGGACACGTGTTGATGTAGAAGAGACACGAAGAAGAGGGGACACGTGTTGATGTAGAAGAGACACGAAGAAGAGGGGACACGTGTTGATGTAGAAGAGACACGAAGAAGAGGGGACACGTGTTGATGTAGAAGAGACACGAAGAAGAGGGGACACGTGTTGATGTAGAAGAGACACGAAGAAGAGGGGACACGTGTTGATGTAGAAGAGACACGAAGAAGAGGGGACACGTGTTGATGTAGAAGAGACACGAAGAAGAGGGGACACGTGTTGATGTAGAAGAGACCGAGAAGAGGGGACACGTTTGATGTAGAAGAGACACGAAGAAGAGGGGACACGTGTTGATGTAGAAGAGACACGAAGAAGAGGGGACACGTGTTGATGTAGAAGAGACACGAAGAAGAGGGGACACGTGTTGATGTCGAAGAAACACGAAGAAGAGGGGACACGTGTTGATGTCGAAGAGACACGAAGAAGAGGGGACACGTGTTGATGTAGAAGAGACACGAAGAAGAGGGGACACGTGTTGATGTAGAAGAGACACGAAGAAGAGGGGACACGTGTTGATGTAGAAGAGACACGAAGAAGAGGGGACACGTGTTGATGTAGAAGAGACATGAAGAAGAGGGGACACATGTTGATGTAGAAGAGACATGAGGAAGAGGGGACACATGTTGATGTAGAAGAGACATGAAGAAGAGGAGACACATGTTGAAGTAGAAGAGACATGAAGAAGAGGGGACACATGTTGATGTAGAAGAGACACGAAGAAGAGGGGACACATGTTGATGTAGAAGAGACACGAAGAAGAGGGGACACATGTTGATGTAGAAGAGACACGAAGAAGAGGGGACACATGTTGATGTAGAAGAGACATGAAGAAGAGGAGACACATGTTGAAGTAGAAGAGACATGAAGAAGAGGGGACACGTGTTGATGTAGAAGAGACATGAAGAAGAGGGGACACGTGTTGATGTAGAAGAGACATGAAGAAGAGGGGACACGTGTTGATGTAGAAGAGACACGAAGAAGAGGGGACACGTGTTGATGTAGAAGAGACACGAAGAAGAGGGGACACGTGTTGATGTAGAAGAGACACGAAGAAGAGGGGACACGTGTTGATGTAGAAGAGACACGAAGAAGAGGGGACACGTGTTGATGTAGAAGAGACATGAAGAAGAGGGGACACATGTTGATGTAGAAGAGACATGAAGAAGAGGGGACACATGTTGAAGTAGAAGAGACGTGAAGAAGAGGGGACACATGTTGATGTAGAAGACACATGAAGAAGAGGGGACACGTGTTGATGTAGAAGAGACATGAAGAAGAGGGGACACGTGTTGATGTAGAAGAGACATGAAGAAGAGGGGACACATGTTGATGTAGAAGAGACATGAAGAAGAGGGGACACATGTTGATGTAGAAGAGACATGAAGAAGAGGGGACACATGTTAAGAGACATGAAGAAGAGGGGACACATGTTGATGTAGAAGAGACATGGAGAAGAGGGGACACATGTTGATGTAGAAGAGACATGAAGAAGAGGGGACACATGTTGATGTAGAAGAGACATGAAGAAGAGGGGACACATGTTAATGTAGAGAGACATGAGGGACACATGTTGATGTAGAAGAGACATGAAGAAGAGGGGACACATGTTAAGAGACATGAAGAAGAGGGGACACATGTTGATGTAGAAGAGACATGAAGAAGAGGGGACACATGTTAAGAGACATGAAGAAGAGGGGACACATGTTGATGTAGAAGAGACATGAAGAAGAGGGGACACATGTTGATGTAGAAGAGACATGAAGAAGAGGGGACACATGTTGATGTAGAAGAGACATGAAGAAGAGGGGACAGATGTTGATGTAGAAGAGACATGAAGAAGAGGGGACACATGTTGATGTAGAAGAGACATGAAGAAGAGGGGACACATGTTGATGTAGAAGAGACATGAAGAAGAGAGGACACATGTTGATGTAGAAGAGACATGAAGAAGAGGATCTTGAATAACAGGTCCCTTTAATGTGTTCCAGTCCAGAGGGGAGAGCCTCCAGGAGAGCGAGGCCTCTGTGGAGCTCAGCCGCCTGCAGACCCTCAGAGACAGAGACACCAGGACCAGGTTCGACAGGGAGGTGAGGGGCAGAGGGGGGTCCTCACAGAGGGGGACATGATGAAGAGGGGACACATGTTGATTAGAGGGGGTAACTCTGCTTGTGTTCCAGGTGGATCCTGATGGATCTGAGAGACCCGACGACCCTCTGGCTCTCAGCTCCAGGGTGAAGTTCAGAGAAGCTTCCAGACGAGTAAGGCTGATGTGAACTCTTTAAAACAAGGTATCTGTGTTTGGGGGAAGCTGCTCTAAAAGATGAACTCTAGAAAACTCTACTCAGGAAGTCACAGCAGAGCTCAGCGGGGGAGGAGCCTAGTTCACTGAAGGTAGTGAGAAAGAAGAGTTAAAACAACAATCAAGTACATATGATAAGACATTTTAAGTTAAAGGTGGGGAAGGTAATTCACTTCAGAAGCACTTATATTTCATGGAATGCTCTCAACGTCCCGATAGCAATGAATATCTGAAGTGCTTTGAAGCCGTGGCGCTGTGAAAAGCTCGACCAATCATCTGAGCCGGCTAAAGTAACTGGATGGCCTACCTGCCTGTCAGCCTTCCATCTGGGCACAAACTGATCTCGTGCCCTCATTGGTCATGTGCGCGTTGGTGTGTTGGGGGAGGGGCTCTGTGAGGAAGGGGCAGATTGTTTCCGGTTGTGTATTTTCAGATTCTAGCCACTCGAGCCGGTTTCTCAAACTTACAAACCCCACCTTTAAGTTCTCCCTTGTTTACAGATTATGCTTTTTTTTAAAAACACTGGCCAGGAATCGTGTCTGTTTTCCTACTCGGCGTCTGACTCGTCGTACGACTTGAACAGTATTATTTTTTACAGTGGAATCAAAGATGACCGCAGAGAAGAAACGCTAAACTAAATCAAAGACTCCTTCTGTTTTACTCAATAGTTAGAAACACTAAATAATAACTTGTATTTCCATTCGTCCCAAAACTGCAAATCCTTTACGTTTTATTCCCGAACTCCTGCCTCCAGACAGAGACCGGACTACCCACCGCTGAGGAGGCGTACAACTTCTTCACGCTCACATTCGAGCCGGATCCACGAGACGGGAACAAGAACAAAGGAAAACCAAGAACATCTGAAGAGGAGGAGGAAGAGGAGCAGGAGGAGCAGGAGGAGCAGGAGGAAGAGGTGGGAGGTCCAGAGGGGAATGAAGACCAGGTTAGAAACAGCCGGATCACATTTTCTTTCTTTCAAAGCTCTTGGTAAATGATCTGAGGGGAACTTGTTGTTGTTTGTTTCTAAGTGTGACCTGTGATGTTATAAAGCGCTTTGAGCGGCACGTGCTGTATGAAAAGTGCGGTATAAATAAAGCTTTATTATTCTAATGAAGTCTGAATCGTGATTATCTCCACCTCGTGTTCTCCTCAGAATGAAGACGCTCCTCTGGTGAGAGATGGAGATTTATTCGTCATTGAACAATCCACTCAGGACTTCCTGGAGACGAAGAGAGCCGAGTATCTCCGCTACGGACAGCGAGTCGAGCAAGAGAGCAAGGTCCTCTTCACGCCCAGCTTCACCTCAGGTAACCTTTAGCGTGTAGAGCACCAAGCATGTGGAGGACGAGTCAGAGGTTTCTAACTCTCCCTCCATACATCAGGACATGCTGCCATAGAGAGATCTTCTGCTTGTTTTTAGTGATAAAGTGTGTATAAATGAGTGTGTGTAAGAGCTTCAGAATATGCAGAGGAATGAGTGTGTACAGTTTGTGAGAGAGGAGGAGAGGAAACGATAGTTACGTCTGTAACTATCGTTCTATGAGTCCCGGATGACCGCCAGAGGCGGTGCTTTAAGCACTGGATATGTCCATCGTGCGCAGGTCGAATGCCAATACCAACAAAGTCACCTGTGACCCACGTGACACCGGCTATATCAGCCGGTGTCGTCAGAGGATCTGTTCCCAGAATCTTCTCGCGAGCACACAAGAATTCTGAGTGACAGGAACTCTGGCGGTCATCCGGGACTCATAGAACCGTAGTTACAGCCGTAACTATCGTTCTATTTGGTCCCTACTGACCGCCAGAGGCGGTGCTTTAGCACTGGATGACTTATACCAACCATGTCATGAAGAAACCAAGCCCTTGCTCACTGCTGGAAAGCTCGGCAAAAGGACCACGCCCAAAGGATGGGGAGTGGCGACATTGACCCGATAGAACCTGGAGAATGTGCCAGAAGACGCCGCGGCGAAGATGGTCTCCAGAGGCACTTTGTTGGTATTGGTGCTCGACCTGCGCACGATGGACATATCCAGCCTCTGGCGGTCAGTAGGGACGAAATAGAACGGCCTTTAAAGATCCGGATGATAAAACTCCCACCTGTTGAACACTCTGCAGGTGGATGGGGCAAAATATTTAACACACAGATATCACCATGAAACTTCCCACCTTCATTTCTGACATTAACACAACTATCTTTTATATTACAAGTTTTCTGACAGGTAATGTTTAAATATGCAAATGAGGCATTATGTGATAATAACTGTTGTTGGAGTTTAGGAGAAATCTGCTGACAGAGTTGATGAAATAAACTCCTGGATTTCAGAAGTTCTTTGTCCGGGGGAAATTAATTTGGTTTCTTTACTAACCGTTAACTCTTCTGTGTATTTAAAGACACATGTTGTTTTAATTCAGCTAACAAACTGGCCTCCAGCTCCTCTCAGTGTGTAGAGCTGGGATTCATCACTAACACTTCAATATTGATCGTTGTGGCTTCCTTCCTTATTTTCCATCAAGCCACTAGACGCCTTAAAAACAGACTCGTTTCCTTTCCTTTATCTTTGTGTTACTCACAGTTTGAAGAGTTGCTTGTGGTTTGGATGATATTGTACAATGCTCAAAATAAAATAACAAACAACTTAGGTATTCTTTCTTGCTTTCTTTCTATGTTAACAGCTTGTATAACTTGGTAACTTAAAGGGTATCTTAACGGTTTAAAACTGAGCATCGGCGATGTCTTTCTGACAGGTTTCACATCTTTATTGTAGAGGAGGCACCGTGGGAGTTGTAGTCTTTTATACTCTGTTGACTACAGACGTCACGATTAGGTGGCCCTTCTTATAAAAGCTAAATACTGGCTCTAACATTGATATTTAGAAGAGTAGAGAACCTTTCCCTGATTCAAAGTATACCTATTTCTACATTAATGAGGCAACGGTTAGTTAGTTGGAGAAAGACATTCCTTGATGTAGGTTTTGAAGATTTCCTTTCCACTAGATGAGTCTCAAAGCCTCAAAGCTTAATGTCTCGCTTTGATGTTGTGTTTGTGTTTTTCAGTGGCGGCCCACATCAAACTCCCCGACAACATGAAGCCTCGGTACGTGGAGGACGAGGGTCTGTACGTGGGACAGAGACCGCCTGTGTCTCTGAGCAACGAGAACATTCTGGAGAACAGGATCCTGCAGATGGAGGAGGTGAGAACCACTGACTCTGTAGCCAAAGGAACTTTACTGTCAGCCTTTCAGTTCGGCAGCGGCGGCGGTAGCGGCGGCGGCGGTAGCGGCAGCAGCGGCGGTAGCAGCAGCGGCGGCTGCAGCGGCAGCAGGCTGCGTAAAGCAGGAAAGCAGACGTAAAGCAGTAGAAACACTTTCGCAAGCAAAGAAGAAGAAAAACTAAAGCCCTTAAAGTCAGAAGTGTATAATATCTACCTGTAAATAATAATAAAAACCCTTGATTTGTAACTTAACATCTCTGTCTCCTCTTGATCTGAGTATGTTATAAAGAACAGCTAATTGAAGCTTTATAGCGCAGGCCTTTGTCAGACGGTTTATTACGCCGTTTCTTTCCTGCTTCGAATAGTTCTCTCTTTTTTCACCTACCTGTGTTTGCATCCCTGATACATCCTATACACACAATCAACAGACACATGTATACATATGCACACATTAAGACTAGGGCTGTCAAACGATTACAATTTTTAATCGGATTAATCACAGCTTGAAAATTCATTAATCAGATTAATCACCATTCGAACTATGTCTAAAATATACCATTTCTTTATGTATATTGTTGTTGAATGGAAAGATAAATGAAAGAAGGCGGATATATCCATTTCACATGTTTATTATAACATTGTTCTGTGTGTCAAAATGAAAGACAGCCCACACACATATCAATCATCAAACCGTGGGGTCTTATTTCATTACGTAATGTTGTATCGATGTATATAGAGATGTACTACAGCAAAAGTATTCTCCGTCGGGACTTCCTGCAACAACACCACGCCGTTATCTTGATTCTGATTGGCCAGAAGACATTATCAAAGATATTGAGAAGACGATCACTACGTGACAAAAGTTTTCAAAACCGTTTCTAGTCTTCGGTATTTCCAGACAAGTGGCTGAAATCAATCTGACTAACTGCTGTCTGTGCAATTTACTCCGCGCGAGTTGGCGGACTTTATTTTGCTTCCTTTAACATCATTTCTCATGGTGGGGCTCAGCCATTTCTTGGTATGGGTGTAGCCTACCCCAGCCATACCCTGGCGCTGCCACTGGAGGGATGTATGGGGCGGGCCATTCTGCACATGCGTTAAATATTTTAACGCAATTAATTTAAAAAATGAATTACCGCCGTTAACGCGATAATTTTGACAGCATTAATTAAGACATTAATAAAAGCACAACAATCAATATACAAAACAATAGTCACTTCAAAAACTGTGAAAGCTGTGCGTTAGTGCAGAGTGTCCATAGCAGCGTGAAGGCCACGTTCTAAACGAGGCCCAGGTCCAGCAGAGAGAGAGAAGCTCTACGGATCAATAAATACGTCTGTGTTTATTAAATGTTTCAGGGTAAAAAGTGGTTCGGAGACGACGGCAGGATCGTGGCTCTGCCTGACCCCATCAAGGAGTCCTCCACCAGACCCCCCCTCTTCCACATGGAGGAGGACCTGGACCCTGCTCTGCACACTGTGTACAGGAAGGTGAGACACACACACACACATATATTTACATGTATATAGACTTCTTGCACTATTTTTTATTTGTATTTTTGTATTTTATGATATATGTTGCATTGTGGGAGGAGCTCAGGTCAGGCTACCCTGTAGCTGCTGAGCATATGACAATAAAACCTGAACAATAAATGTGAATCAAATCTGGTGTAATGGGATCTCGTGCTTCCTTTGAGCACAAACCCCCTCCAGTATTCTCATGGCATGAATGATTTTGAAGGCCATGTGTCTTTAGAGCAGAGCGTATACACGTTGATGGCAACAGATGAATTGATTCTGAAGAACATGACCTGGAGAGTTCAGTTTGCTCTCTGCTTTCAAAAGGGGTTCAAGTCTCTCTGTTTCACTCCGGTTACATAGAGCAGGTTTTAACATGTTGTTCAGGCTGTTCCTGTCTTTCAGTGTGAGGCTATGGAGCCAGCAGATCAAAGGTGATGGGTGTTGATGTTCTCTCCCCCAGCCGCTGAAGTCTAAGTATGCGACTCTGTACCTGTCGGGCGCCGCGGACCCTGAGGGGGACTACCAGCTGGATGTGGATGTTTCCGGGCTCATCTTCTCCCACCACCCCCTCTTCAGCCGGGAACATGTGCTGGGTTCCCGCCTGGCTCAGCTGTACGACCAGTACCTGAGCAGGCAGCGCAACAACCTCTCTGCACACCTCACTGACAAGGTGAGCCTCTCTGAGCCGACACACGTGGTGGGTGTTAGAAAACTCTCCCTCGTCCCCGGCTTGAGCTTCAGCCTCAGGACCCTCTAGTCATCACACACAGAGCATCAGCTAGTTCCTGAGCAGTGTCCTTCACATGCTGATATCCAATCGAGGGAGTTACACAGTCACAAGATGGAGGAATACCGGTTCTTCTACGTAATCATACATCCTGTCATTTACAAAATAAATTCAGATTTTTTTCAAAATTCAGATTTTAAATCAAAAAATTCTGACTTTTCCTCAAAATCATGACTTTCTCTCCTGCAGCGCATGTTTTTAAACACATATTGTTTGAATGACTAAATCCATTTTAATTCTGCAGCGTCAAATAAAGACAAATGTTTAGAGAGAGTTTAAATTAAAACACGCATAGCATTTTTTCCCCAAGCTCTTTATTTTTGATAGATTATTAATAATACTAACGCTAAAATAGCGCTGACCGATTTAAAATGTAAAACCTTGTAAGTTCCAACACGTTTGGACAACAATCCTGCAGCTAGGTTAAACGTGTGTGTGTGTGTGTGTGTGTGTGTGTGTGTGTGTGTGTGTGTGTGTGTGTGTGTGTGTGTGTGTGTGTGTGTGTGTGTGTGTGTGTGTGTGTGTGTGTGTGTGTGTGTGTGTGTGTGTGTGTGTGTGTGTGTGTGGTGTGTGTGTGTGTGTGTGTGTGTGTGTGTGTGTGTGTGTGTGTGTGTGTGTGTGTGTGTGTGTGTGTGTGTGTGTGTGTGTGTGTGTGTGTGTGTGTGTGTGTGTGTGTGTGTGTGTGTGTGTGTGTGTGTGTGTGTGTGTGTGTGTGTGTGTGTGTGTGTGTGCAGCTGAATGGACTCAGGAACGCTCTGAGGAGTATTCTGGAGGTCCACGGAGGAGAGAGTCTGACGGCGGCCATGCAGCGGCGGATCTCTGAGTACAGTCTGGAGGTCAGGTGAGGGATGAAGCTTCCTGCTCCGTGACGGCGAGGCGCTCTAGAGGTTCATCTGTAACTTTGAGTGCTGGGTGGCTCCTCTTTTGAAAGTCCAATGAAACCAAGGGACCTCAACATGTCCACTTGCTGACGATGAAGGGAGGCGCAGACCTGTTTCTCCAACAGCACGGCCAGCTACATTCATGCAATCACTATAACACATATTTATCTCCTTTAGGGTAAAAACTAGCTATTATTTTCATTTCAGATTAATCAGCAGATTATTTTCTACATTAATTGTTTATAAAATAGTGAACATGTCCGTCCCAGCTGCTCAGAGTCCAGTGTTATTCAGAGACATTCA
The DNA here is from genome assembly GCF_902827175.1 of Gymnodraco acuticeps. NCBI lineage: Eukaryota > Metazoa > Chordata > Actinopteri > Perciformes > Bathydraconidae > Gymnodraco > Gymnodraco acuticeps. The sequence continues at coordinate 91,674 of NW_022991477.1, forward strand.
CTTTGATATGAAGTAAAGCAGAAGCAGCAAATCTCCAGATCAGAGAGGCTGGAAGCAACGATACAAATAAAAGACTTTCACCACATGTCACTGGTTTCGTCCAAAGCGACTGACGACTGGCAGAACATGACATAAGTATAAATAAATACACTTAAAGGGTGCTATAGGGTCGTTGTTGATGTATTTATGTTTGATAAATGTTTTGTTTAGCCGGATCATCTCTACCCAACTTTTATAATTTTCTAATCATAAATCTAATGTCCAGAAGCTAAATGCTAACGTGATGCTACAAAGCAGCGCCGGCTCTAGACAATTTGATGCCCTAGGCGAGATTTTAGCTGGCGCCATTGAAATGATTTCAAACCTGTTTATCCCAATAATTATAAAGGAGTGCCTTGGAAATATGTGTTTACATAAATTGTGATCAAAATGTTTGAGACCCACTGAGATAACTTCGACTAAAGTTAACTATCTGAACACTCAGAGTCCTTTACCTCACTGAGCCTCTCAGTCTGACAGGAGAGCTGTCCTGCACCCTGGTTGTAGAAACATCTCTTCTTATGTCCGTTAGCGCAGCTAGCACCAGATGCTAATAACAACAGCGCCGGTACCAGTGCGCCCTCCCTCTCCCTCGCTCGCTCCCTCTCCCTCTCGCACTTTGGCTGTGAGCTGCGGGTGCCAGATAAGCCAACATCCGCCTCTTTCATCACTTACAGCGCCCATCGTACAGGGCGAATGAAAAGTGTAACCGGGATGAAAAGGGTGTTACATTTACTTAATTATGAATGTTGTTACATCAAGACCGATAATTAAGATGAGCACCAACGGTCAAAAAGGTTTTTCCTTCCCCCAGATCTGGCGCCTATGCCAAAAACCGGCCCTGCTATAAAGGAACTACAGCCGAGCCTTCAGATTCAAACACACAGACTCTAGATGGAACGAGTTGAAGCGTTTGTTTGAACACTTTGCAGGAGGCAGGGACTTGCTTTCAAGCAGAACAGAAACTAACTCAGAGGAGTGTTCACGTGTTCGGCGTAATGACGTACAACGGCCTCCACGACTTCTGTAGTTCTGATCAGCCACTTGGTAACAACCATCGTTTCTCAGACACGTCCACTCTTCAGAAATCACAGTGGGGTCACTGCTGATGATTTAATGTAGAACAAAACGTGACCCGTCTCTTTGTCTCAACCACAGACCTTAGTTCAGATATAAAAACGAGGGACCAGGAAGTGGTGACATGCTGACTCACCTCCTGGTTTTAGGGCTCGTTCCTGCACCTCACTGTAGATCTAAAGGACTCTCCTGACCCCCTAACAGGAGCACCAGGCAGCTGCGGGACGGCGAGCAGGAGAAGGACCGGGTTCTGCTGAGGAACATCGTCCGGGTCTGGAAGGAGCTGAAGACCCTCAGAGACTTCCAGAAGTTCACCAACACGCCGTACAAACTCTCCCTCAGGAGGTACAGCTCCATCAGAGGATTGAGACTCTCTGATGTTCTTTAGAGCTTCTTTCATGAGCTGGTTTTTATCAAGGTGTTTTCATTGGTTTTCAGGACACGTCATTTGATTTGATTTATTTAGAACGTGGAAAACAATAATACAAATAATAATAATGAAATGAAACGAAAGAGAATTATGATGCTGTACAAACTCAAGCAGTATCAAATTGATAAACAAAAAATGATTGACTTACAAATGATATATAAACAAATGATCTGAAAAGTGAAGTTTACATTTATTCAACCCTTCTCCCAAAACTACATTATTAACTTTTTTCTTTTGACAAAATGTGCATCTAAATGTATCTCTGCATACAATATACATTTACAATTATAAATAGATGATATCATTATTACTACAATATATATAATTTATTATTATTTTACGGTGTATGTCATATTTGATAAGATAAATATAAATCTCAAAATTCTGACCTTTTCGAAAGATCTAAAAATTCTGACTTTCTCTGAAAATGTTAATAATCCCTGGTCCCGGCTTGAGCTTCAGTCTCTGTATCTGTGATCCTCTCCAGAATGGAAGGAGTCATCACATACAGAGCATCAGCTAGTTCCTGAACAGTGTCCTTCACATGCTGCTATGGTGTTACTGCACAGATTGGTAATGACATCATGCTGTGTGTTTTGAACCCAGGGAGAGCATGGACCGGGCCTCAGACGAGCACCAGTGTGAGGGAGAGATCCTGGCTGAGCTGGTGGAGCTGGAGGCGGAGATGGAGGAGGATTACCAGAGGAAGCTGGCCGAGTACAAGAAGCATCTGGAGGAGTGGAAGATCTGGAGGAGGAAGCAGGTACAGAGAGACAGACAGCCTGGGTACTGCACAGATAGAAGGGCCTGGTTACTGCACTGATAGAGGGGCCTGGGTACTGCACAGATAGAGGGGCCTGGGTACTGCACAGATAGAGGGGCCTGGGTACTGCACAGATAGAGGGGCCTGGGTACTGCACAGATAGAGGGGCCTGGGTACTGCACAGATAGAGGGGCCTGGGTACTGCACTGATAGAGGGGCCTGGTTACTGCACAGATAGAGGGGCCTGGGTACTGCACAGATAGAGGGGCCTGGTTACTGCACAAATAGAGGGGCCTGGGTACTGCACAGATAGAGGGGCCTGGGTACTGCACAAATAGAGGGGCCTGCTTACTGCACAGATAGAGGGGCCTGGGTACTGCACAGATAGAGGGGCCTGGTTACTGCACTGATGGAGGGGCCTGGTTACTGCACTGATGGAGGGGCCTGGGTACTGCACAGATAGAGGGGCCTGGGTACTGCACAGATAGAGGGGCCTGGGTACTGCACAGATAGAGGGGCCTGGGTACTGCACATATAGAGGGGCCTGGTTACTGCACTGATGGAGGGGCCTGGTTACTGCACTGATGGAGGGGCCTGGGTACTGCACAGATAGAGGGGCCTGGGTACTGCACAGATAGAGGGGCCTGGGTACTGCACAGATAGAGGGGCCTGGGTACTGCACAGATAGAGGGGCCTGGGTACTGCACAGATAGAAGGGCCTGGTTACTGCACTGATAGAGGGGCCTGGGTACTGCACAGATAGAGGGGCCTGGGTACTGCACAGATAGAGGGGCCTGGGTACCGCACAGACACAGGGGCCTGGGTACTGCACAGATAGAGGGGCCTGGGTACTGCACAGATAGAGGGGCCTGGGTACTGCACAGATAGAGGGGCCTGGGTACTGCACAGACACAGGGGCCTGGTTACTGCACAGATAGAGGGGCCTGGTTACTGCACAGATACAGGGGCCTTGGTACTGCACAGATAGAGGGGCCTGGGTACTGCACAGATAGAGGGGCCTGGGGTACTGCACAGATAGAGGGGCCTGGGTACTGCACAGATAGAGGGGCCTGGGTACTGCACAGATAGAGGGGCCTGGGTACTGCACAGATAGAGGGGCCTGGTTACTGCACAGATAGAGGGGCCTGGTTACTGCACAGATAGAGGGGCCTGGGTACTGCACAGATAGAGGGGCCTGGGTACTGCACAGATAGAGGGGCCTGGGTACTGCACAGATAGAGGGGCCTGGGTACTGCACAGATAGAGGGGCCTGGGTACTGCACAGATAGAGGGGCCTGGTTACTGCACAGATAGAGGGGCCTGGGTACTGCACAGATAGAGGGGCCTGGTTACTGCACAGATAGAGGGGCCTGGGTACTGCACAGACACAGGGGCCTGGTTACTGCACAGATAGAGGGGCCTGGGTACTGCACAGATAGAGGGGCCTGGTTACTGCACAGATAGAGGGGCCTGCTTACTGCACAGATAGAGGGGCCTGGGTACTGCACAGATAGAGGGGCCTGGTTACTGCACAGATAGAGGGGCCTGCTTACTGCACAGATAGAGGGGCCTGGTTACTGCACAGATAGAGGGGCCTGCTTACTGCACAGATAGAGGGGCCTGGTTACTGCACAGATAGAGGGGCCTGGTTACTGCACAGATAGAGGGGCCTGGGTACTGCACTGATAGAGGGGCCTGGTTACTGCACTGATAGAGGGGCCTGGTTACTGCACAGATAGAGGGGCCTGGGTACTGCACTGATAGAGGGGCCTGGTTACTGCACAGATAGAGGGGCCTGGGTACTGCACAGATAGAGGGGCCTGGTTACTGCACATATAGAGGGGCCTGCTTACTGCACAGATAGAGGGGCCTGGGTACTGCACATATAGAGGGGCCAGGGTACTGCACTGATAGAGGGGCCTGGTTACTGCACAGATAGAGGGGCCTGGGTACTGCACAGATAGAGGGGCCTGGGTACTGCACAAATAGAGGGGCCTGCTTACTGCACAGATAGAGGGGCCTGGGTACTGCACATATAGAGGGGCCTGGTTACTGCACTGATGGAGGGGCCTGGGTACTGCACTGATGGAGGGGCCTGGTTACTGCACAAATAGAGGGGCCTGGGTACTGCACATATAGAGGGGCCTGGGTACTGCACTGATGGAGGGGCCTGGTTACTGCACAAATAGAGGGGCCTGGTTACTGCACAAATAGAGGGGCCTGGTTACTGCACTGATGGAGGGGCCAGGGTACTGCACAAATAGAGGGGCCTGCTTACTGCACAGATAGAGGGGCCTGCTTACTGCACAGATAGAGGGGCCTGGTTACTGCACAGATAGAGGGGCCTGGTTACTGCACAAATAGAGGGGCCTGGTTACTGCACAAATAGAGGGGCCTGGTTACTGCACTGATGGAGGGGCCTGCTTACTGCACAGATAGAGGGGCCTGGTTACTGCACAAATAGAGGGGCCTGGTTACTGCACTGATGGAGGGGCCTGCTTACTGCACAGATAGAGGGCCTGGTTACTGCACTGATGGAGGGGCCTGGGTACTGCACAAATAGAGGGGCCTGGGTACTGCACAAATAGAGGGGCCTGCTTACTGCACAGATAGAGGGGCCTGGGTACTGCACATATAGAGGGGCCTGGTTACTGCACTGATGGAGGGGCCTGGGTACTGCACTGATGGAGGGGCCTGGTTACTGCACAAATAGAGGGGCCTGGGTACTGCACATATAGAGGGGCCTGGGTACTGCACTGATGGAGGGGCCTGGTTACTGCACAAATAGAGGGGCCTGGTTACTGCACAAATAGAGGGGCCTGGTTACTGCACTGATGGAGGGGCCAGGGTACTGCACAAATAGAGGGGCCTGCTTACTGCACAGATAGAGGGGCCTGCTTACTGCACAGATAGAGGGGCCTGGGTACTGCACTGATGGAGGGGCCTGGTTACTGCACAAATAGAGGGGCCTGGTTACTGCACAAATAGAGGGGCCTGGTTACTGCACTGATGGAGGGGCCAGGGTACTGCACAAATAGAGGGGCCTGCTTACTGCACAGATAGAGGGGCCTGGTTACTGCACTGATGGAGGGGCCTGGTTACTGCACAAATAGAGGGGCCTGCTTACTGCACAGATAGAGGGGCCTGCTTACTGCACAGATAGAGGGGCCTGGTTACTGCACAAATAGAGGGCCTGCTTACTGCACAGATAGAGGGGCCTGGGTACTGCACAGATAGAGGGGCCTGGGTACTGCACATATAGAGGGGCCTGGTTACTGCACTGATGGAGGGGCCTGGGTACTGCACAGATAGAGGGGCCTGGGTACTGCACATATAGAGGGGCCTGGTTACTGCACTGATAGAGGGGCCTGGTTACTGCACAGATAGAGGGGCCTGGGTACTGCACATATAGAGGGGCCTGGTTACTGCACTGATAGAGGGGCCTGGTTACTGCACTGATGGAGGGGCCTGGTTACTGCACAGACACAGGGGCCTGGTTACTGCACAGATAGAGGGGCCTGGGTACTGCACTGATAGAGGGGCCTGGTTACTGCACAGATAGAGGGGCCTGGGTACTGCACATATAGAGGGGCCTGGTTACTGCACTGATAGAGGGGCCTGGTTACTGCACTGATGGAGGGGCCTGGTTACTGCACAGACACAGGGGCCTGGTTACTGCACAGATAGAGGGGCCTGGGTACTGCACAGACACAGGGGCCTTGGTACTGCACAGACACAGGGGCCTGGTTACTGCACAGATAGAGGGGCCTGGGTACTGCACAGATAGAGGGGCCTGGTTACTGCACTGATAGAGGGGCCTGGGTACTGCACAGATAGAGGGGCCTGGGTACTGCACAGATAGAGGGGCCTGGTTACTGCACAGATAGAGGGGCCTGGTTACTGCACAGATAGAGGGGCCTGGTTACTGCACTGATAGAGGGGCCAGGGTACTGCACAGATAGAGGGGCCTGGGTACTGCACAGATAGAGGGGCCTGGGTACTGCACATATAGAGGGGCCAGGGTACTGCACATATAGAGGGGCCTGGTTACTGCACAGATAGAGGGGCCTGGTTACTGCACAGATAGAGGGGCCTGGGTACTGCACAGATAGAGGGGCCTGGTTACTGCACAGATAGAGGGGCCTGGTTACTGCACAGATAGAGGGGCCTGGTTACTGCACAGATAGAGGGGGCCTGGGTACTGCACAGATAGAGGGGGCCTGGGTACTGCACAGATAGAGGGGCCTGGGTACTGCACAGATAGAGGGCCTGGTTACTGCACAGATAGAGGGGCCTGGGTACTGCACAGATAGAGGGCCTGGTTACTGCACAGATAGAGGGGCCTGGGTACTGCACAGATAGAGGGCCTGGTTACTGCACTGATAGAGGGGCCTGGGTACTGCACAGATAGAGGGCCTGGTTACTGCACTGATAGAGGGGCCAGGGTACTGCACAGATAGAGGGGCCTGGTTACTGCACTGATAGAGGGGCCTGGTTACTGCACTGATAGAGGGCCTGGTTACTGCACTGATAGAGGGGCCTGGTTACTGCACTGATAGAGGGGCCTGCTTACTGCACTGATAGAGGGCCTGGTTACTGCACTGATAGAGGGGCCTGGTTACTGCACTGATAGAGGGCCTGGTTACTGCACTGATAGAGGGGCCTGCTTACTGCACTGATAGAGGGGCCTGGTTACTGCACTGATGGAGGGGCCTGGTTACTGCACTGATGGAGGGGCCTGGTTACTGCACTGATAGAGGGGCCTGGTTACTGCACTGATGGAGGGGCCTGGTTACTGCACTGATAGAGGGGCCTGGTTACTGCACTGATGGAGGGGCCTGGTTACTGCACTGATGGAGGGGCCTGGTTACTGCACTGATAGAGGGGCCTGGTTACTGCACTGATGGAGGGGCCTGGTTACTGCACAGATAGAGGGCCTGGTTACTGCACTGATGGAGGGGCCTGGTTACTGCACAGATAGAGGGGCCTGGTTACTGCACAGATAGAGGGGCCTGGTTACTGCACTGATAGAGGGGCCTGGTTACTGCACTGATAGAGGGCCTGGTTACTGCACTGATAGAGGGCCTGGTTACTGCACAGATAGAGGGGCCTGGTTACTGCACAGATAGAGGGGCCTGGGTACTGCACTGATAGAGGGGCCTGGTTACTGCACTGATAGAGGGGCCTGGTTACTGCACAGATAGAGGGGCCTGGTTACTGCACTGATAGAGGGGCCTGGTTACTGCACAGATAGAGGGGCCTGGTTACTGCACTGATAGAGGGGCCTGGTTACTGCACAGATAGAGGGGCCTGGGTACTGCACTGATAGAGGGGCCTGGTTACTGCACTGATAGAGGGGCCTGGTTACTGCACTGATAGAGGGGCCTGGTTACTGCACTGATAGAGGGGCCCGGTTACTGGACAGATAGAGGGGCCAGGGTACTGCACAGATAGAGGGGCCTGGGTACTGCACAGATAGAGGGGCCTGGGTACTGCACAGATAGAGGGGCCTGGGTACTGCACAGATAGAGGGGCCTGGGTACTGCACAGATAGAGGGGCCTGGTTACTGCACAGATAGAGGGGCCTGGGTACTGCACAGATAGAGGAGCCTGGGTACTGCACATATAGAGGGGCCTGGGTACTGCACAGATAGAGGGGCCTGGTTACTGCACTGATAGAGGGGCCAGGGTACTGCACATATAGAGGGGCCTGCTTACTGCACAGATAGAGGGGCCTGGTTACTGCACAGATAGAGGGGCCAGGGTACTGCACATATAGAGGGGCCTGCTTACTGCACAGATAGAGGGGCCAGGGTACTGCACATATAGAGGGGCCTGGTTACTGCACAGATAGAGGGGCCTGGGTACTGCACAGATAGAGGGGCCTGGTTACTGCACAGATAGAGGGGCCTGGTTACTGCACAGATAGAGGGGCCTGGTTACTGCACAGATAGAGGGGCCTGCTTACTGCACAGATAGAGGGGCCAGGGTACTGCACATATAGAGGGGCCTGGTTACTGCACAGATGGAGGGGCCTGGGTACTGCACAGATAGAGGGGCCTGGTTACTGCACAGATAGAGGGGCCTGCTTACTGCACAGACAGAGGGGCCTGCTTACTGCACATATAGAGGGGCCTGCTTACTGCACAGATAGAGGGGCCTGGGTACTGCAGAGATAGAGGGGCCTGGTTACTGCACATATAGAGGGGCCTGGTTACTGCACAGATAGAGGGGCCTGGGAGTGGGTACTGCACAGATAGAGGGGCCTGCTTACTGCACAGACAGAGGGGCCTGCTTACTGCACATATAGAGGGGCCTGCTTACTGCACAGATAGAGGGGCCTGGGTACTGCACATATAGAGGGGCCTGGTTACTGCACAGATAGAGGGGCCTGGGTACTGCACAGATAAAGGGGCCTGCTTACTGCACAGACAGAGGGGCCTGCTTACTGCACATATAGAGGGGCCTGCTACAGATAGAGGGGCCTGGTTACTGCACAGACAGAGGGGCTGTTGGGCCACATCAGTTACAGGATACAGTCAAATAACTACGCTTTGTGGTGGGAATTTATGTATCAAATGTGGGTAGAGATTCAAACCATTCAGCTGTCTTTGTCGTATTTTATTTCTTGCAAGAAAGTTCAGTCAGTCGTACAGAGAGCGTACAGTCTGCAGAGAGGAAGACCTAGAGTTTGGGTTGAGAGGAGAAAGGGAGGGGTTGAGCTTGGTGATAACAGAGGAGCATTCTGGGAGTTTAGGGAGTATCAGGATGTTCTCAGTTCAACAGAAAGTCATAATGTTTCTGCACATAGTGAAACTAACAACACTGCAATAAATGTTCTTAATAAGCAATGTTCCTAAGCTTAGCTAAGAAGTGTGAGAAGTAGTAAATATAGATAAACATTAGGGGTGTTGAAAATAATCGTTTCTACGATGCATTGCGATGCGGACGTGGACGATTCGGTCTCGATGCAGTGACGGAAGATAATCGGTTATAGCGTAGTAACGTTGCTTCCTGATTTTCCGGCCGTGGCTTTACTATAACGTTTTTTTTTCTGTCACTTTAATATCAAATCGGTCGGTGACGCAGAGATCAGTGAACAGACGTGACAGCGGTACAGCAACACCAAACACGGAGCAGTCTGCTTTATCCACCAACACAAGAACACCAGTCCAGAACCAACAGCAGAAGGACCCGCTCTGAATCACTCCGTGTCGCGGCTCAGAGACACAGGGATTTATGTTTTTCAAAAATAATCATGTCAGGTTTTTGGTGGATTTAATGAAGTCTTGGATTGCAGAGTATGAATGTCCTCTAGCAATTTCCAGACGATATATACGTGTGTAAAGTTTGTGAAGGCAGGAGGAAAAAAGCTTCCGCGATCACCGTCTCCTCTGTTCCTCCAAACCCCGCCCCCTCCCTGAAAATAATGAGTGACAGGCTGATAGTGACCCGATAGAACCTTTATTATTCACTTAATCACTCAGATATAATGAAGCTAACTTAATCTCATACATTCATGGGATTTATGAAACAGTAAGACAGAGAATGTGAGTGTGCACCCACATGCAGTATTTTAGTTTGTATGCTGTTGTAAATACTCTTGTCTGCTGTGTTCAGACTCAAGTCCTGTGTGTGATGCCACAGGACATTCAGTGTCCTTTCTTTAACAGAAGGCCGTTGCTAGAAGCTGCAGCTAGACTGCAGAAGCATTATTTATAGAGGCTAGACCTATACAATTCATTTATTTTGGTTTATAAATGAATGTCAAGACATTTATGTTATTGATTTCTGAAGCACTTTCTAAATAATAAAAAGAGAGCTCATATGTATTTACTGCATGTATGCATTGATGAAAAATAAGCCATGTGCAGTAATATAGAAAATTGAGGATGCAACGCATTGGTATGAATCGTGATGCATCGGGATATCGAATCGAATCGAATCGTTGACAGGATAATCGTAATCGAATCGTGAGACCAGTGAAGATGCACAGCCCTAATAAACATTAGCAAATAAGAATCACACAATGATATTATTAAAGTGAGGAGAGGACTGACAGGTTCATTTCATACTGGTATTCCCAGTATATACCCTGGTCCCAATGGAAGAGATAACATGTGAGGTCTGAGGTATCAGTGTTCAGTCAAAAAGATGAGTTTTCAGTCTGGATTTGAAAATAGTTCTTATAGCTAATAAGATAAGATGCATTTATTTATTGTTTTTCATTTTTGTTACAGTAATAAACAGACAAACAATATGAAAGCAGACAGGGTCATCCTTGGTAAAAAGAAATGCGTTTACCCTCTGAACATTGAGCAGTTTCACGTTTGACTCACTGTGGCCTTTGGAGACATTTAGTTAAGACGTTAGAATTATAATATAACTATATTAATGTTGTATCTTGTTAAATTACCTGAGGGTTTTATTCCTCACATGTGATCTGTTTTCAGAGATCATTTCAGCTGAACAGTTTCTGCTCATGATAAGATATCAGGATGTTTTTAAACACGTCATCTCGGTCTCCAAAATAACTATCATTTGATCAATCGTTCTTACTTTTATTTCTCTATAACCTGATGATTTTACTGTACAATCTAAAGCTGATAAAATCATCTCCTCTGACTGTTCAGAAAGCCAAGAAGAAGAGGAAGAAGAAGAAGAAGAAAGACCAGACGCAGGATGAGACAGAAGAGGAAGATGAAGACGTGGAGGTGAGCGAATCAGAGGGGCCCGCTGAGGAAGGGCCCCCCAAACCGGAGCCTCCAGAGAAACCAGACGTTGTCTCCATAGAGCAGCGCGTCAGAGAGAAAGCCTCCAGGATCCGCAGGAAACCTGGAGAACCGGTCCTGATCCCAGAGCTGTCGGCGTCCGGAAACATCACGGCCAGCGAAGTCTGCAAGAGGTACACTGAACACCTCGTTGATAAGAAGTCTGCGAGAGGTACACTGAACACCTCGTTGATAAGAAGTCTGCGAGAGGTACACTGAACACCTCGTTGATACGAAGTCTGTGAGAGGTACACTGAACACCTCGTTGATAAGATAAGAAGTCTGCGAGAGGTACACTGAACACCTCGTTGATAAGAAGTCTGCGAGAGGTACACTGAACACCTCGTTGATAAGATAAGAAGTCTGCGAGAGGTACAACTGAACCTCGTTGATAAGATAAGAAGTCTGTGAGAGGTACACTGAAACACCTCAGTTGATAAGAAGTCTGCGAGAGGTACACTGAACACATCGTGATAAGATAAGAAGTCTCATGCGAGAGGTACACTGAACACCTCGTTGATAAGATAAGAAGTCTGTGAGAGGTACTCTGAACACCTCGTTGATAAGATAAGAAGTCTGCGAGAGGTACTCTGAACACCTCGTTGATAAGATAAGAAGTCTGCGAGAGGTACACTGAACACCTCGTTGATAAGAAGTCTGTGAGAGGTACACTGAACACCTCGTTGATAAGATAAGAAGTCTGTGAGAGGTACACTGAACACCTCGTTGATAAGATAAGAAGTCTGTGAGAGGTACACTGAACACCTCGTTGATAAGATAAGAAGTCTGCGAGAGGTACACTGAACACCTCGTTGATAAGAAGTCTGCGAGAGGTACACTGAACACCTCGTTGATAAGAAGTCTGTGAGAGGTACACTGAACACCTCGTTGATAAGAAGTCTGTGAGAGGTACACTGAACACCTCGTTGATAAGATAAGAAGTCTGTGAGAGGTACACTGAACACCTCGTTGATAAGATAAGAAGTCTGCTGAGAGGTACACTGAAACACCTCGTTGATAAGATAAGAAGTCTGCGAGAGGTACACTGAACACCTCGTTGAAGATAAGAAGTCTGCGAGAGGCTACACTGCACACCTCGTTGATAAGATAGAAGTCTGTCGAGAGGTACACTGAACACCTCGTTGATAAGATAAGAAGTCTGTGAAGAGGTACACTGAACACCTCGTTGATAAGATAAGAAAGTCTGTGAGAGGTTACACTGAACACCTCGTTGATAAGATAAGAAGTCTGCGAGAGGTACACTGAACACCTCGTTGATAGATAGAAAGTCTGCGAGAGGTACACTGAACACCTCGTTGATAAGATAAAGAAGTCTGTGAGAGGTACACTGAACACCTCGTTGATAAGATAAGAAGTCGTGCAGAGGTACACTGAACACCTCGTTGATATAAGAAGTCTGCGAGAGGTACACTGAACACCTCGTTGATAAGATAAGAAGTCTGTGAGAGGTACACTGAACACCTCGTTGATAAGATAAGAAGTCTGTGAGAGGTACACTGAACACCTCGTTGATAAGATTAGAAGTCTGTGAGAGGTACACTGAACACTCTTAATAGAAGTCTGTGAGAGGTACACTGAACACTCGTGATAGATAAGAAGTCTGTGAGAGGTACACTGAACACCTCGTTGATAAGATAAGAAGTCTGCGAGAGGTACACTGAACACCTCGTTGAGATAAGAAGTCTGTGAGAGGTACACTGAACACCTCGTTGATAAGATAAGAAGTCTGTGAGAGGTACACTGAACACCTCGTTGATAAGATAAGAAGTCTGTGAGAGGTACACTGAACACCTCGTTGATAAGATAAGAAGTCTGTGAGAGGTACACTGAACACCTCGTTGATAAGATTAGAAGTCTGTGAGAGGTACACTGAACACCTCGTTGATAAGATTAGAAGTCTGTGAGAGGTACACTGAACACCTCGTTGATAAGATAAGAAGTCTGTGAGAGGTACACTGAACACCTCGTTGATAAGATAAGAAGTCTGTGAGAGGTACACTGAACACCTCGTTGATAAGATAAGAAGTCTGCGAGAGGTACACTGAACACACCTCGTTGATAAGAAGTCTGTGAGAGGTTACACTGAACACCTCGTTGATATAAGAAGTCTGCGAGAGGTACTCTGAACACCTCGTTGATAATCTGTGAAGGTCACTGAACACCTCGTTGATAAGAAGTCTGCGAGAGGTACTCTGAACACCTCGTTGATAAGATAAAAGTCTGCGAGAGGTACACTGAACACCTCGTTGATAAGAAGTCTGTAGAGGTACACTGAACACCTTGTTGATAGATAAGAAGTCTGAGAGAGGTACACTGAACACCTCGTTTGATAAGAAGTCTGTGAGAGGTACTCTGAACACCTCGTTGATAAGATAGAAGTCTTGAGAGGTACTCTGAACACCTCGTTGATAAGATAAGAAGTCTGAGGAGGTACACTGAACACCTCGTGATAAGAAGTCTGTGAGAGGTACTCTGAACACCTCGTTGATAAGATAAGAAGTCTGTGAGAGGTACACTGAACACCTCGTTGATAGATAAGAAGTCTGCGAGAGGTACAACTGAACACCTCGTTGATAAGAAGTCTGCGAGAGGTACACTGAACACCTCGTTGATAAGATAAGAAGTCTGTGAGAGGTACACTGAACACCTCGTTGATAAGAAGTCTGTGAGAGGTACACTGAACACCTCGTTGATAAGAAGTCTGCGAGAGGTACTCTGAACACCTCGTTGATAAGAAGTCTGCGAAGGTACACCTGAACACCTCGTTGATAAGAAGTCTGCGAGAGGTACTCTGAACACCTCGTTGATAAGATAAGAAGTCTGTGAGAGGTACACTGAACACCTCGTTGATAAGATAAGAGTCGCGAGAGGTACACTGAAACACCTCGTTGATACGAATCTGTGAGAGGTACACTGAACACCTCGTTGATAAGATAAGAAGTCTGCGAGAGGTACACTGAACACCTCGTTGATAAGATAAGAAGTCTGCGAGAGGTACACTGAACACCTCGTTGATAAGATAAGAAGTCTGTGAGAGGTACACTGAACACCTCGTTGATAAGAAGTCTGTGAGAGGTACACTGAACACCTCGTTGATAAGAAGTCTGTGAGAGGTACACTGAACACCTCGTTGATAAGATAAGAAGTCTGCGAGAGGTACACTGAACACCTCGTTGATAAGATAAGAAGTCTGTGAGAGGTACACTGAACACCTCGTTGATAAGAAGTCTGTGAGAGGTACACTGAACACCTCGTTGATAAGATAAGAAGTCTGTGAGAGGTACACTGAACACCTCGTTGATATAAAGTCTGCGAGAGGTACTCTGAACACCTCGTTGATAAGAAGTCTGTGAGAGGTACTCTGAACACCTCGTTGATAGATAAGAAGTCTGTGAGAGGTACACTGAACACCTCGTTGATAAGAAAGTCTGCGAGAGGTACACTGAACACCTCGTTGATAAGAAGTCTGCGAGAGGTACTCTGAACACACCTCGTTGATAAGATAAGAAGTCTGTGAGAGGTACACTGAACACCTCGTTGATAAGAAGTCTGCGAGAGGTACTCTGAACACCTCGTTGATAAGAAGTCTGTAGAGGTACACTGAACACCTCGTTGATAAGATAAGAAGTCTGCGAGAGGTACACTGAACACCTCGTTGATAAGAAGTCTGTGAGAGGTACACTGAACACCTCGTTGATAAGATAAGAAGTCTGTGAGAGGTACTCTGAACACCTCGTTGATAAGATAAGAAGTCTGTGAGAGGTACACTGAACACCTCGTTGATAAGAAGTCTGTGAGAGGTACACTGAACACCTCGTTGATAAGATAAGAAGTCTGTGAGAGGTACACTGAACACCTCGTTGATATAAGAAGTCTGTGAGAGGTACTCTGAACACCTCGTTGATAAGATAAGAAGTCTGTGAGAGGTACTCTGAACACTCGTTGAATAAGAGTCTGTGAGAGGTACACTGAACACCTCGTTGATAAGATAAGAAGTCTGCGAGAGGTACACTGAACACCTCGTTGATAAGAAGTCTGAGAGGTACACTGAACACCTCGTTGATAAGATAAGAGTCTGTGGAGGTACTCTG
>NW_022991478.1:0-87500 GCF_902827175.1 Gymnodraco acuticeps
GACATCAGGACGGACGTGGCCCTGGCAGACGTGGACTACTCGGAAGCAGCGACTGAGGAGCAGGACCCTGGAGGCATCCTTACCAGCAGACGACCCGGGAGGCATCATCGGCGGGCGCGAGAAGGAGGACCCTGGAGACATCTCTACAGCATCGACCCGGAAAGCCGCCAGTCAGCGGGCCCGGAGGACGAGGGACGAGGAAGACATCTCTCTAGCAGCAAGCCCAGAAGCCTGCTGTCAGAGCGGATTGGGGAGACAAAGACACGGCAAGCCAGGACGGCACAGGGAACTTGTCGAGGCAGCAGAGGAGTCTACTTCGCTCTGATCAGTTCTACCCGTGAAGGGGCAAGCTGCATCTCCCCTCCCCTATTAGCTGTCCTTGTGGGCTATTCCTCTGAGGGGGGTGGGGGGGGTGATGATTCTAGCACTCAGCTCCCCCTCATGGTTCCTTCACTGCCATGGAAAGTGGTGTGTCGGTCTCCATGAGGTTTCAAGTACTCTAAAACCAGCTTCGGATGGATTTACGGACACAGTAGAAAAGAATGACCGTGGGTATATTTCAAAATGCCTTGTCTAAGTTTATCTCTGGAGAAGGAGATAAAAAGGGGGATTTGTAGAGTTATATTTGTATTTATTCATGTTAGCAAACTATGGATAAGCTTAAAATGGGAATAATTTGGGTAAAACTGTGAGCTGCATTTGGGGCCTGTTGACATGTGTTTTTGAGGACAAAGGAAGATGGGGGAAGGTGAGAGCATGTCCTGATTTGCATTCAACTTAGATCTAGCTGCAGTGTTTGTGATGTTAAGAGAGGTCCCTTGGGTTTCTCTGGTGCTTATCAACAGTAGCAGTTAAGTGAATACTGTTCAAACAATACCTGTGTTTGTGTTTTATATTGATTTCTCTGTTTTATCCTTTCATAAATGTAAGGACTACAAATGGCTATAAACATTCTGGGCTGGTTGGAGTAAACAGGGTTTTATTGCTCTGTGGGGGAGGTGTAGGTATGCAGGCCTTGAGACCTTTTGTTGGAAAGTGAGCCTGTTTGGTTTCCTGCTGCGTTTCCTGCTGCGTTGCGTCTCCCAATGAGATGACCTGAAAAGATGACCAGCTGACCTAACACCAAACCCCTCCTTCTTACTCTGGTATATATCCGGTGGATTCCCTGGCGTTCGGCCTCTTCTTCACATGCTGCCCTCGGGTGAAAGTAGCTCTGCAGTATGCGGACTAGAGCAGGAGTAAGCCGGCATTACTCCTTAAGCATTGCAATATAACTGTAATATATCATGTTGTATTGTAATGATTGTATTGCATTGTCATATTGCCATTAAAGTAGATTATTGTTAACGGTTACTTTGTAGATATGGATTCCTTCCTGTATTATAACCAGCTTCATAGGAACGCGCGGAGATTTGAAAAGCGGACCAGTTATCTCTCCAAATCTCTAACAGTATATCAAATATATGAACTTATCTTTCAAATTCAGGGAATACAGGAGACATTGTAAAGGACGACATTTCCAAGGGGATGATGAGTTTTTTTTATGTTAAATCTAAAGAAATACCTATAATTTATCATTGACTTTTTTTGTCACACAATGATTAACACGCTTTATAGCGACAGCAGGAAACAAACAAAGTCGCTGAGAGGCTGTGGCCGGGCCTGTTTGATATTGTGTGACACGCTACAAAAAAGTACTTGCTGAAATCAAAAACTCTGTTGCAAAATAATGTAGTTTAATGAAAACTGCGATAATCAACTTATACTCCTTGGACATGTACATTGCAGTGACGTGCGGTGAGGTTCATGGCTGGTGAGGCACTGACTCTTTCAGAGTCAGATTTACAAATATTATATTTTGACCTTAATCGAAATATTCGGTTATTTTCAAAAGCTTTTTTAGTCTGATGCTTCGATTCATTTTAAACAGACCGTTCAACAAAAGGATACCCAAAATCTAAATATTGGATTGTTGTTTCTTAGTAAGATCCCATTTTCATTACAATTGGGGTCTTACCTTGACTTGAAGATGAAGTCCATGCTATCCTTCTGGACAACAATCTCTATTACTTTTTTGTAAAAGTCCTCCTTATCTTCCTCTAGTTTCAAAAGTCTAGTTTGTTGTTTGCGTCTACCGTCTCTGCGTAGAATAACAGTAGCAACAAGAACCTGTGGGCTCACTTGCGCCCCCTTCAGTGCGGCAGAGGTTATGGCTGCCTCCCCTGGTGCTTTTTTCATTGCCGTTGTACGATGAGACCAGCGAGCCTAAATATCATATATACGTGAAATAAGTTATTTAGAGACTATGGATGGCGAGGATAAATGTAATAAAGGGATCTACAAACATTACATTGGTGACATACAGTGAGATGGTGCAGGCATGCACTTAGGGCCCGCTTTCCAGCCAGTTTCTGTGGGGTGACGTATTCTGAGATGAGGCAGATCTCATCTGTGCCTCACTTTACCCCACAGTAACTGGCTTGAGCGCGCTCACAAAATAAGTGCCCGTGTTAAATTAGTGCCCGCGCTCCAGCCAGTTACTGTGGGCTTACGAGAGGCAGAGCTCGTCCCTGTCTCACTTCTCATCGCTACCCGTAGTTGTAGCGGAGCTCGTCAAATTAGCTGATTTTGACTATAAAAAGCGATTGGAATCATACATAAATCACATTTACAACACAGGTCAGTGGAGACATTTTATTATTATTACTATTTAGTTTTTCTTTAGTTGTTTTTCCGTACATTGGAGTATGACAGGTGAGGCTCTGCCTCCCCTGCCTCCCCTGACTGCACGTCCCTGGTACATTGTTATATTAATCGAAGCAATCATTTCAACTTGCGGTCAACAAAAAAGTACAACGGCCCTGTGTCACCCTCTCTTCCACCCACACCTCACGTAGGTGAACGGGATTATAATGAGTGCCGCCCATATCCATGTGACCCAAGCCAACCAATCAATAGAGATCAAACACATATCTTATATTAAAACATAAAGGATTACTAAACATGTTTCATGGCTCCTACACGCTTAGTGGAAAAACGTTTCCACCAATTAAGTAAGCCACTTGGTTAGATTAAGCTAAAGATCATGGTTTGGCTTAAAACAAGAACTTTATTATATTATTAAAGTAATGGAGATACATAAAATATAAGTTATTGGTTGACTAATAGTTTTACACGGAACACCAATCTCCTCCGTGAAAGTCCGGTGTTTGTTTGACCATCCTATGCAAAAGACCTCCTTACGGAGACAGCACTTCCTTTGATTAACACCTTGATTGTGAAAGATCAAAAACAGATGTAATCCGAGACAAAAAAGGGTCCTTCAAAACGGGGTTTCAAAAGAGCGGTTTTGTTTTTATGAAACCTTATTTTTAGGAGACCAGGCAGCTTCAATTAAATGTGCTATTGTTATAGGGCGCAGAACATCATGCTGAATCAGTGTATCTGTAAATAATGTATCTCACACAAAAGATTGACAATAAAGTTGACTTTGACTTGATGCTAGAGGCTTCTTTTTCCCAGTCTAACATTAACTTCAGCTATTTGGACATTTTCGTTGTTGTCCATGTTGAAGCCTTGGTTAAAAATCAACCCTGACCTGGCAGTGCTCAGCAGGGCTTTATAATTGATAATGTTGATTTATGTTCGCTGGATATGTTGATAGGTAACTGCTTGCTAACACAGTAGCATAATAACTTTGTCTGTTTCTTTTTGGGAGAAATTCTGCCACCTGGTGGGCTGAAACAAATTAAATCATGCATCTGAAAGTCTTAGAACTAATGCTGTGATGAAAAATGATGTAAAAGTCTAAAATAAAAAAAGAATAAAATATGTAGCAGCCTGACTTGACGAGAAAAATGAATTAAATGACCGTATGTCAAGGCTTAAGTGCTCTATAACAGTTTGTGTTATTAAAAACTAGACAAAGTAATTTATTTATACATGGTTAGAAAATAATGGACAAAATAAATGTTTTGAATCAAAAAGGAAGCAAAACCGTGGTAACAGTTACCATGTTAAAGCTATATTAGGGAAGGTACAGGGTATGTATTGATGTGTGTTTTGTCTTTTTGTATGTGATATGGACCTTGAGTCTGGAATAAAGATTGGAAATTATGTTCTGACTGAATAAATTGAATGTCTGCAGATTTTATAAAGAGATTATATATTCTGGGAGCTGAGGAAAAGTTGTAATCCTTTCCTAAAAGAAGATGCCATTGCCATGAGCCATTGAATAATACACACTGGTAATCATTTTTCAAGGGTTTGCAAAATCAGGGTAAATGAGCTTGTGTGAGTGAATACTTGAAGACCTCGACCTTGTTTCTATCAAATCTGTACGAGCAGTAAACACAATGGGAATTGCTTTTTTTCCTTTCCTTATAAGAGACATTTCTGACTGCCTGTCTCGTCTCAGTTGAGAGTTGTATTAGGGTACATGTATCCAAACGTTATCACAAGTTAGCGATTGAAAAATTGTCCTAACTTAGAAATGTCCTTAGTTAGGAATCCTAAATTTGGATGCCATAATCCTAAATTAAAAAAAACTTGCGAAATGAAAGCCAGAAGGGTGAGCAACAATTAAGGTTAAGGTCTGTAAACATTGTAATGAATGATCGAAAAGCTACTGTGTAGACCTGCTCTTTATGAAAAGTGCCTTGAGATAGCTTCTATGACTGTTTAGCGCTATATAAATACAATTGAACTGAAAACAGCATTTCTGTGTAAAATGTGGTCCACACGTTCGCAACGTTCCCAAGTTGGTTTCATTTTGGCTGAAAAATGTGTTATCATTTTCAGGTACTCATATACATGCTTATTACATGGTTTAGTTGAATACTCGATTCTGATTGGTCAATTCAGAACACGTGACACGTTGTTAATCCATAACAGACAGGATTTATTGACCGTTGTTAAGGACGCTCACCTCTGCACAAACAAGTCCGTTCGATTTAACTGTATACAGTCTAACTGACAAGACAAGAGCGACAAGACAAGAGCGACAAGAAAACAGCGGAGAAGTAACGGGCAGAAACCCTCCTTTGTACGCAGCGGTCCAGACATAGACATCAAACGGCGACACATATTCAGTTGCCAGTTCATTTGGCATTAGGGCAGGGATATCTAGATACTTTCCAAGGTTTGACATAATGAATTGTGCTACTTTTAAAGCAAGCAGCGATGTTTTCAAATCTGTAATTAAAAAGGTCCTCAAAAACGCTATCTAAGCAGTTCCTGCCATTGCTACGTTAGTTCAAACAGTAACAACGGACTATTTGTCTTAGCGGATGCATGTCAATTTAAATAAAAACTATTTTTTAAATCAATAAAATCATTTTCTAAATCCATAAAAGCATTTCAATTAATATTGGGAGTCATATCGTTACTTTGTTGAGAATGTGGCCATGTAATAAGCGGGATAATCAGGAGCCCGACGCGAAGCGGAGGGATCTAGATCGGCATGAAGGTGTTATTTTCCTCATAATGACCGCGTCGCTGCACATTATCCCTTACATATTGATCCTAATGTAGCACCTTATATTTTGGACAAATCAAAGAGGTGATTCATTTCATTCTGATTGCTGCTGTTCATGTCATAGCTGTTAATTTTCTTTTGCCATGTTTCTGTGTACTGTGCCAATACCGAGCTGATCGCACTCTGTAGTTACCTAGAAAATAATGGATCTGCTGCAGTAAAGAAGGCATGCCCTCCCTCATCCCTCCCCCAAACCCAACACAGTGCCAATGGACTCTAAATGGGTTTACGTTTTGAAGAGCCAATATCCAAAACCAACAGACTGGGACAGAGGAATCTGTCAATACAAGACCTAACTTTATTGTTCCATTAAACTCTCCCCTTCGGATCACATGACATTGAAGATAAGAAATCTGTAAACCAATGAAACAATAAAAGTACACTCTTTCTAAAAAGGTATATTGCAAGTTAGTTAGCTGATGCTTTTATCCAAAGCAACTTACATACATTTCTTTAAAAAAATGTATCTTTAATATATATATATTTTTTTATGCATGCTTCTTAGTTAATATTAAGCTGTCTTTCGCTCTTTTCTGCTGTAACAAATGTAAATATCATAGACATGCCTGCTAAATGAGTAATGTAATGTTTGTGTCCTGCCCAATGGCACTGGATTTGTTGGCTGCAGGGAGTGGGATTGCCCTTTGACCATCAGGTTAATAGATAATTACATTGAACAGCCTGGGCTGTGTCCATACCATAAGCTCCAAAAGAAACAAGGAAGCTTTTTCTTTTGAAATCATGGGGCTATTGGATCTGTTTCTCCAGTCTTTCAGTTCCATCTCCCTGTTTGGAGCTCTGGTTGTCCTGCTGCTCGTCTACATTCTCTCCTCCTCCAGCTTCAGTTCCCAGGATGAAGGGAAGGGACCTCCAGGTCCAAAACCACTTCCCCTACTTGGGAACCTGCTGCAGCTCGACCTCAAGAGACCCTACCACACATTTATGGAGGTGAGGAAATTATTGAACTAACGTTCATTTCTTTAGGGGTGTTATGTTATATGTGCTCTGCAGATATCACATTGTTGGTCTTCTGGTTCATTTTTATTAAAAAAATAAAAATGTATATGATGATGCCCTTGTTTTTGTTTTTTAGCTTTCCAAGAAATATGGATCCGTTTTCACAGTGCATTTGGGACCCCAAAAAGTGGTGATCCTGGCTGGATACAAAACTGTGAAGGAAGCACTTGTCAACTATGCAGATGAGTTTGGTGACAGATATGCAATGCAAATAACAAAAGAAACTAGTGGAGGCCATGGTAAGGAACATTTTTAGTAACGTTTTATTGTTTTTGGTGCTGGATAACAGCAAATCAGGACGCAATCCACAATTGAAAACATTGAGCAAACATGGTCTGGCCATAACATTGGTTTTATTTTAGGAATTGCATGGTCCAACGGTGAATCATGGAGAGAGATGAGGCGCTTTACCTTGACTAGCCTCAGAGACTTTGGAATGGGCAAGAGGGCTAGTGAGGACAAAATCATTGAGGAATGCACCTACCTCATTGACGTGTTAAAGAAATGTAAAGGTAAGTGTCTTATTAAAACCAACTGCATGATAAGCAACAGGTTAAAGTTTGTGGTTTTTATTTGTTTTACTTTTTACAGGAGAAGCTTTTGATACAACTCAACCCATATACCAGGCGGTGGCTAATATGATCTGCTCAATTGTTTATGGCAGCAGATTTGAATATGATGATGCAGAGTTTACATCACTGGTACATCGAGCAACCAGAAATATTGAACTCCTGGGCTCCCCGTCAATACAGGTGCCATTTATGCCGCTGTGTTTATTGTATCTTTGTAACTCTGGCACAACAATTTTCTGTGGGATAAAAAAAGTCCTATCTTATTTCATTTATTATTTTTGATCAAGCTTAGACTTTGAGATTTGATTTTAATATACATAGAGGAATGTGGGGCAACTGATTTGAAGGTTGTTGTTGTTTGTTTTTTTAAAGGTGTTTAACATGTTCCCATGGATCGGTAAATGGATTGCTGATCGAAAGGAACTTCACGCGATAATTGTTGAGAGCAAGAAACAGAATCAGCAGTTGTTTAGTCGTTTGAAAGAGACCCTCAATCCACAGATGTGCAGAGGATTTGTGGACGCCTTTCTACTCCGAAAGCAAAATCTTGAGGTTGGGAAGCATTTCATTACTTACCCCGTCTACACCTTTTCCGTGACCAGTTGAGTTGTTAGTGACAAAGGAGGAAATGCAATTAGTTCTAACAGTTAATCACCAGCAGTAATAGCAATTTTAGAAATCAGCAATTGCTTTCTGACTATAGAGATCCAAGCCAACATGTCCATAAGATGATATGGACAAGCAGTGATTCAAATTGATTAACATTCTGACATTTTGAGATGTAATTTACAATAGAGATGACTACATCAGTACTAGTCAGCCCTTTGATTAAATAATAAAAGGCTTGCCAAACTATACCTCAACAAAACAAAAAATGCCCTCCTATGTAACACGTCAAGGGTTTGGTTCAGATTTGTTTGAATACCTGACTTATCTTTACTTGCAGGAATCCGGAATCACAGACAGTCACTTCCATGATAAAAACCTTATACAGACGGTTCTTAACCTCTTTACTGCTGGCACTGACACAACAGCAACTACACTGAGATGGGCACTACTATATATGGCCAAGAATCCAAAAATACAAGGTAAGGAGCTTAGAATCCTCACAATTTTCAAAAACAGTCCAGGAAACAATATGTGCTCACCAACTAAAGAAAATAATCTTAATGGACATAAAAATATGGTCTTCCAGAACAGGTCCAGGAGGAGCTAAGCAAGGTTAAAGGAGGTCGTCAAGTGCAGGTTGAGGACAGGCAACACCTGCACTTCACAAATGCCGTCATCCACGAAATCCAGCGAGTGGCTAACATCGTCCCCATGGCACTTCCTCACAAAATGAGCCAAGACATCACTTTCCAGGGTCACTTCATTAAGAAGGTTGGATAAAATAAAACACCAAAAGAACCCAAGACAGGGGTAGACATTAAGGGTCGGTGGAATTGTATTATCACTGGCCCCACCATTGTAACCACTGGCCCGGAGCATTCGTCCAAAAAAAATCGACTAATAATGAAGAAAATGAACACATTTGTTGCAATAGTAATGTATGCACAAACTACATTACTACTTGTACTACAACATTTGAATCATCAGTTCTTCCTCATTTTCCTCAATTGTTCATATTTGGTTTATTAAAATAATGATATTGTGGTCATTGTTAAAAAATGTCTGCTATTATGAGTATTATTATTTGTATAATGCGCTTTCTGCCTTCCTGTCATTAGGAGTTAGTAATGTAATGTAATAGATTAGAACCTTCATTATCCGCTGGGACATTTCCCTATAGCCAATACCTTTATATTCTCTACTCTTCACTTACTTGTCAGCATAGGTCGGCATTGATGTACAGAGCTGACAATAGACCTTGTTTATATTGGCATCATATAGAGCGGTGCAGTGACGCGTCCTAAAACCAGGAAGTAAGCTGATAGTTTCCTCGACAAAAAAGCAATGGGATTTCTCCACAGGGTTTTGGAAAATAGCTGTAAATAAGGTCTGTGGAAAACAAACCTGTTTGATAAATGCACGTTTTGTTCAGCCGGATAATCTCCACATGTCTACCCTACTTTTATAATTTTCGAATCATAAATCTAATTGATAGATTATAAAAGGGTTTTAGGAATGCGTCACTGCACCACTAGAAATCAACTCCATCGATCAAGCTGGCTGAAACGTTCTCTCCCTCTTCTTCTCATGCTCCCTGTCACTCTCCTTGAACTCCTCCGGTAACTTTCTTTTATTTGAAGATAGTTTTTTGCTTGGCCGGTTACCGGTGGTATTAAAAACATTTTGGCGAATGGTTAGGTGGCGCGATAGTCTGTAGTGAACGAGCGCGTTCCCCCTCATAGGAGTCTGCTCGCGCTGCGCTCCGCAGCAAACAGCTGTTTGCTTTTCACCCAACAACGACAACCGACTCACGAAACGCTATGTTTTAGCGTTAGTAAACGAAACAATTTAACTAAATTGCTGGTCAAAATAGCAATACCACAGGACACATTTTTTTTAAAGCAATATTTTTAGTGGCCCGAGCGGGCAAGTGGAAAGTACGTTATGCTGGCCCGGGGTGTCTAAATAGTGCTTCCGGGCCAGCGGGCCATTTATAATGTCGAGCCCTGCAAGATGACTTGGAAGAATGATTCCTACATAATTCAAAATGGGGGTGTTGAGTTAAGTGGCTTGTCACTAAATAAAAATACTGTATATTGTCCACAGGGGACCACAGTGTATCCTCTCTTGACATCCGTCCTGTGTGATGAGACTGAGTGGGAACACCCCAGCAGCTTTTATCCTGCTCACTTCCTGGACAAAGATGGGAAGTTTGTCAAGCGAGATGCCTTCTTGCCTTTTTCAGCAGGTTTGTGAATTTAGCCATCACTCCTCAATATTCACTTATTTTGCAGATGAGTTGAAAATATTCCTTTTGTTTTCCCTCACAGGTCGCAGGCAGTGTCCTGGGGAGAGTCTGGCCAGAATGGAGATTTTCCTCTTCTTTACCAGCCTCTTGCAGCACTTTCGTTTCACTCCTCCTCCAGGAGTTTCAGAGAATGAATTGGATCTGACTCCAATAGTGAGCTTTGCCATTAGCCCGTCGCCTCATAAACTGTGTGCTGTTCCTGTTGTGTGAGCTTTACAATGCTGCTAACAGTCAATGGAGCGAGTTGGTTCAAGATTGAAGATTTTGAGTTGTACATCATTATATTAAATGTAGTGATAAAGTAAGCCAAGATTAGATTTTCAATATCAATGATGTAATTTAAAGTAATAGAGACGTATTTCTATTTAGTTGCTAAATGTCACTACTTTGAGCAGTTTCACCCAGATTATCATTTTCTTTATTACTAATAAAACTCACTGATATGCTCCTTTTACTATCCCATTATGACAAATAGACTTCAATGCTAACAACAATGTGTAATAGTGAAGTTAAAGCTTAACAGTATGCCGAATGTACAACTTAACCTTGATATGTTTCAGGTCCAATGTAATGATTTGCAAACTGCCCTATAACTGGATTTACTACATTTCAAAAGGAACTCTCCTGGATTATGATCACAGTTGCATACGGTCTCCTCTGTGAAAGTCCAATGTTTGTTTAACCAACCTATGCAAACGACCTCCCTACGGAGACAGCACTTACTTTGATTAAAACACTGTTTGTGAAAATCAAAAACAGATGTTATCCGGGACAAAACAAGCGTCCTTTAAAATGAGTTTAAAAGGAGCGGTTTTGTTTATATGGAACATTATTTTTAGCAGAGCAGGCAGCTTCAATTAAAATTGCTATTACTGTAGAATGCAGAACATCATGCTGAATCTGTGCATTTGTGAATGCTGTATCTCATACAGAAGATTGACAATAAAGTTGATTTTGACTTGATGCTAGAGGCTTCTCTGTCCCAGTTTAACATTAACTTTGGCTATCTGGATATTTTTGTGTTGGTCCATTTTGAAGCCTTGGTTAAAAATAAACCCTGACCTGGCAGAGCTCAGCAGGGCGTTATCATTTATATGTTGATCTTTGTTCGCTGGATGTGTGGATAAGTAACTGCTTGCTAACACAGTAGCATAACAACTTTGAAAGTTTATCATATTGGAGGTTTGTTGCTAAATTCTGCCACCTGGTGGGCTGAAGAAATTAAATCATGCACCTGACAGTCTTAGAGCTAATCATTGTACTACGTAGCCGTTTACTCACCTTCTGTATTGGATGTAGTTGATGAGAACAGCAGCAATGACGAACAGCACTACCAACCCCCTAATGATGATGAAGGTCTCATCAAGAGGGGGATCTGTGGTTGAAGTCAGGTGTGTAGTCAGCCTCTATCGGCACATTGTGCTCATCAACAAACTGGCAGGTGTATCTCCTGTTGGTGCGAATCTAACGCTTTAGTTCCTGGTTCATCTACCCAGCGGATGCTGCTCCGTTGACAAGGATCAAGACCTGTGTGTCTCAACATGGAGCACTTTAATGCGACTTCACTGTCTCTCCTGCATCATGTGGAGATGGAGAGACTGAAACAAGATATGTAATCGCTTAAAACGTGGTTTAACAACATGTTAGTCATCTTCCAGGATGATCCTGGCAAGTTTCTTTCCTTCTTCTGTCATCAATGTTTTTCTTTGTTTGAAGGTGAACTGAACCAAATGGAATCAAGACCTCTCTGTGTTTTTCAAGAAAAAACAAGGAAAACAAAGAAAAAATTATAACCAACCACTGGAGATTATGCCCGTCCACTCCATCTACACTTGCTTCCTCAAACTTGATGGTGTGACGGAGACTTTCGTTAATCGCCCTCAAAATGTGCCAAAAGTAGAATTCCCATTTGATCATATCAATGACTGTTCATGGAAATTACTCACTTGTCAGAACACTTAGGTATGGACAGATATCCTGATTAGAGTGTGTCCGCTGCCGACAGGTTTAGTGACTAACATCCTCTGCAGTGACGTTGGTCATGACCAAAGAGCAGTTAGTGTTCAAACTTAGACTGGCAGCTCGGGGAGGCTCTTCTGAACATTTCCGTTCTCTAACACAGTCAAAGATTCTGATAGATCTTGGTTGTAAAACCCAACGGTTGAGCATGAGGTTTCAGGGGATGATGAGGTGTCACAGTGTAGAATGGCATCTTGTCCAACTCTTCTATAGACAGAAGTGCATTTTCCATTAATGCCTGATAGAAAATAAATAAGACATCACGTGTGAAATAATCTGCAAGAAGATGTCCATTTTTTTTGTTATGGAACTTTGGGAACTATTCATGTCTTACCTCCACTGTTGAATCTATACTAAAGAATCACACAGTTGATCATAATAACAAGTTTGACACAGATCTGTACATATTATGTAATTCTCTGAGTGTAATATATGTTGTACTCTATGTATAAACTGACTTCATGCATTTAAAATATATTTGAATATTCTATCACATTACTGATTGTAAAAAAAAATACTTTTGTGTCTTGTCTCACACAACATTTGGCTTATTTTCAAAGCTTATTAAAAGGTGCCTCTAAAACAGGAAATTATGGCTGGTTCCTGTTATTAATTACAACTAAAGTTTAAATAAGGAAAAAAAAGAGACTTACCTTGAAACTGAAGTACCAAAATGAGAGTACATTCAAGTAAAATGTTGCGTCCATTCTGTCAGACGTTTATTCTCTGCTACAAATATGCGATGATGCCGTTTCCTCTCAGTGGATACTGTTATGAGTATGGAGAATAAACCTATGTGTGTGTTTCCACATTGCATGTGTTCATTCATAGTCCATATTTACAGCGTGCTACACATGAAAATGCCTAAAACTTTGACTTGAATGTCTTGTTTATTAATCAACTAATGGACAGTGTTTCAATTCAGTTCATGTAAGCCTTACACACACATTCCTCTTTTGAGCGTCTAGTGATTATGGCCTGCATGTCTCTCTGTTCTAACTCAGCTGTCAGCTTCTTAGCAGTTTAGACAAACATCAAATTCATAATGTAGAGACTAGTTGGACAAAATAATGCTTAACAACTGTTCCATTACTGTGTGAACTGTATGAGATATCGTTCTCCCGCTAGCTGCTGGGTGCAGGTGAAAGTAGGGCCACAGTTCTGTTCACATCGCTGACATTTGTCACAGGTAAATCTTGCAGGAAAAAAACGTGAAACCAAAGCCGTTTTCCTGTTTATGTTGTTTAGGTCAAAAAACGGATAACAAGAAGACCTAATTAAAAAAAACGGTCTGATTTTGGTTTTTGATAACAACTTCATTCAATTTTCCGTTTTGTAATGAAGAATTAAGAAAAGCAGTCCGGTGGACCGGAAGTTAAAGA
Source organism: Gymnodraco acuticeps (assembly GCF_902827175.1). Lineage (NCBI taxonomy): Eukaryota > Metazoa > Chordata > Actinopteri > Perciformes > Bathydraconidae > Gymnodraco > Gymnodraco acuticeps. The sequence goes on from NW_022991478.1 coordinate 13,444, forward strand.
ACATATTTCAAAATAAAAGACAGGAGGATATAATGGCAATGCTGTAAAAGACCCAGAAGTCTGACGACCATTGGCCCCCCTGCTTCCGGCACCCATGCTGACGCGGATACGTTTATTTCTGCATTCACATGCAGATATGCGTTTATAGAGATTAATACAAGTATAACTTGTATTAATTACAAGTTAATTTGCATAACTTTATTTTGCTGACTTCCGGTTTGTACTGTGTCGGCAAATCCAGTGTCCAGCTTGTCGCTGTGTGACAACCATTGAACAACGTCATGTTTGTTGCAAGATTTACCTGTGACAAATGTCAGCGATGTGAACAGAACTGTCGCCCTACTTTCACCGTTTTTGATTTAAAACGAAATATGGCTGGTATTTTTGTTTTTTTGGTTCAAACGAAAAATCAAACTAACAAAACGTACAGACTTTTTTTTATTAGGTTTTCTCGTTATCCGTCTTTTGATTCAGACAACACAAACAGGAAAACGGCTTTGGTTTTCCGTTTTAAATCAATTACGAAAAAACGAAAAAAGGCTGGTATTTTCGTTTTTTGGCTTTTGGTTCAAACGAAAAATCAAACTAACAAAACGTACACAGACCCAGAAAGCTAGTTGTGTCACCCTGAATATGTGGCTTTTAAATCTAGTTCACAGTTCATGACCTTGCTAATGTTTCTGACTTTGAGAGTGAAAGTTGATTGCATCGGTTCTTTCAGCACAACATTTGTTTGCTAAAAAGTAAGAAAGTTGGTTCAAGTTGTTCCTTTCAAAGTACTTTAAATTACATATTAACTTAGGCAATAGGGAAAATGGATAAAGGTAAAATGAGACAACATATTGGACACTGTTGTGGAAATATTTTCCAAGGCCCATAACTTTGACCCAGTGTATCAGTTCAAACTGTCCTGACTGAGCACAGGCACCTGTAACCTTGGCTGCTGTGCTCTCAGTGTTTTGTCTCCCTGTTCCTGCCTGTTGGCGTCAGCTGATAGAGGTGTTATCATTCTATCTTGTTATGCAGCATATTGATGATGCTCTCTGAACTAGCTAAATACATGGGTCTGGGGTAGAGTTCTTCAGAATTGACGTGGCAACTCTACCGTGAAGTCAGAACCTCTGACTCTTGGACTTGTGATGTGAATCCTCCGGCCGTTAACTCCAAATAAACCATCATGTGTTTGACATCAAAGCTACTGCTCTTCCCGTGTCTCCTTCCTGAGTCGGTGACTCCCACTGCATAGCTACACAGAAGTTTCCTCTACAGACACCATGATCTGAAAGAAGCTGATGAGCTGTTAATGGTTTACTACTTTTTTGTATTCCTAAATTCCATTTAAGACAAAGTTTGAATAGAGCCCGAAAAGCTCCAAGAGAAACAATTTGAAGGCTTTATTGCAAGCTATAAATATTTGCCTCTCTTCTATTGATGATCACACAGGAGGGATATGTTTCCTCAACATTTTTTAGGTCCATATTTTTTACAAGTTAAAAAACCTAAAAAGGCTTGGAGTCAAGTTGGCCAGGACTGAGAGGGCATTGAGCACATTTTATCATGTTCATTTTATGTGAACCCGGTTGTTAAAAGAATAATATGACGTTAAACATGAAATGGCATCCTTTTGACCATAAGGAGATTATCATCATTAATGTTCAAACATAACCACACACACAAACTTACAAACAACACACAAACATTATGTAACAACTAATTATTCTGCAGATCTTGTCCCTCCCTTGTCCATTCTCTACTTAAAGCCTCCAAAGACTTACCTCTTCATCCAAACACCCACATAGCAAACAAGTTAGAGTTGGACTTCAGAAGACTTGATTAACGTCATGGGAATATTAGATATTTTTCTCCAGGCCTGGAGCACTAGCTCCCTGTTGATGGCTCTAGTTGTCCTGATGTGCTTCTACATCTTATTTTCTTCCAGCTTCAGCTCCCAGGATGAAGGAAAGGAACCACCAGGTCCAAAACCACTTCCCTTCCTTGGGAACCTGCTGCAGCTTGACCTGAGGAGACCCTACCACACATTAATGGAGGTGAAGCAGTGCCGGAAGACAAGTTATTGTAGGGTCTGTTTTACAGCTATCTTATCTTGTGTGCTTTTTATTGTGCACGTTTTATATAAAATACATATCATGACCTTATTCTGTTCTTAGCTTTCCAGAAAATATGGATCAGTGTTTACCATCTATATGGGAACAAATAAAGTGGTGGTCCTGGCAGGTTACAAGACGGTGAAGGAGGCACTTGTTAACCATGCTCAAGAGTTTGGAGACAGAGACCCATTTCTAATTTTTCAGGAATATAATCAAGGGCATGGTGAGGAAAACATTTATAATTTAATTAAACCTACATCCTTCAGTTTTTTATTCAACATATTTTTCTGAAACACTTTAACTCAGGCATTACATGGGCCAATGGTGAATCATGGAAAGAGATGAGACGCTTTACCTTGACTAACCTCAAAGACTTTGGAATGGGAAAGAAGGCCTGCGAGGACAAAATCATTGAGGAATGTAACCAGCTTATTGGAGTGCTAAAGCAATTCAAAGGTAAAGGTCTTATTATTAAAATGTAATATCTGATCAACTTTTTCTGGGAAAATAGATATGACTTTAATATGTGTTCCTGTTTCCCTGTCACAGGAGAAGCTTTTGATAAGACCACACCAATATTTTGTGCAGTCTGTAACATTATTTGCTCGGGCATCAGATTTGAATATGATGATCCAGAGTTTAGGTCTCTGCTGGAGGATATGAGCAGACGTGGTCGACTTTTGGGCACCATTTCAATCCAGGTATGATTATATTTTCCGAAGACCTTGAATGTGAGTATAGTGTGAGTATATGAATAGCAAACAAATTATAATTACATAATTAAACTTGACAAGTTTAGTAAAAAAGAACATTTACCGTTTATTGTCTGCTATCGGGGGTGGGGCAGGAACAGTTTATAATAGACCTGTATATCTTTAACATATAACCAATGTGTTTGTGTTTTTATTGTTCACAGAGGCACAAAAGTGTAAATCAGAAATTGTCTGCAAGAGCAAGAGGTTCTTCATTGATGTAACGACTTAATTTTAGATGCATTTCATCTTCACTGGGGGAGCAAGCCCCCTCTGTAGTCGCTGAAATCAAGAAGGAAAAATCTTGCTTTTTGATAATTACATTTTTCAATGTAAATGAAATACCATTGAACTTAAGCTGGTCTTCAATTTGTCAATCTTAAATCTTTCTTATGTGCTGTCTGAGGTTAGGGCCCCTCATGTAAGGTAATTAATCTAATACAGCCCGCTGTTTTTGGCAGAGGTACAATCAGAGACAACTTCCAGCTGTAAGAGATTGCTTTTGGAAAGGAGATTGTTACAATTTATATTTATATTCTTTGGCAGGTGTACAACATGTTCCCAAGGTTCTTCAAATGGATTGGGAACAGGAAGCTTTTCTTCAGATTGGGTGTTGCCAGTAGAAAACAGAACCTAAAGATTATCAGTCATTTGAAAGAGACCCACATACCACAGATGTGGTTTTACACACGGCATCTATTGCACGTATGTCCGTCCTGGGAGAGGGATCCCTCCTCTGTTGCTCTCCCTGAGGTTTCTCCCATTTTTCCCTTTAAACTGTGGGTTTTCTTTGGAAGTTTTTCCTTGTACGATGTGAGGGTCTAAGGACAGAGGGTGTCATATTGTCGTACTGATATTTTGTACAAACTGTAAAGTCCACTGAGACAAATGTAACATTTGTGATATTGAGCTATATAAATAAACATTGATTGATTGATTGAGATGTGCAGAGGATTTGTGGACGCCTTTCTGCTCAGGAATCAAAATCTTGAGGTTGGGAAACATATACAAAATAGATATGTTGGTCAAAGTAGATGGGGATATTAGGAACTTGTGTAAATATTTTGCTGAAAAGAAAAGTAGAAAAGTATTACAGCAGAATGCCAGTATTGGTCATGTATTTGCTTTTGTTTGTTGGAGTGGTTAAGAACAAGATGAGTGACATTGTGTCAGGGATGAGCGAAGCAGGCAGGACCCAAACGCAGATTTCTCAGAAAAAACACCTTTATTTATTAAAAAAAATAGAAGAATCACTTTACTTTTCATAATGGGCAATGGATATCCAAAGTTGCAAATTGGTTCAAAACTGACGGTTAACATACTGTACTCTACATTTATGACAGTAATTGCAAAATTGATTAACTGCAAAGAAATACATATTTGTGATCAGAATTGTTTGAATAAAAGCAGTGATATGTGTTTACTTGAAGACATCTGGGATTACCAACAGTCACTTTCACGATGACAACCTTATGGCAACAGTCTTGAATCTCTTTGCTGCTGGCACTGACACAACATCAAATACACTGAGATGGGCACTTCTGCTTGTGACCAAGTATCCAGAAATACAAGGTAAGAAGCTTAATATATCCACATCCTTCAGACCAAGCAAAAAAACATGAAGTTCAAGCCGAATTGTCATCATAAAAATAGAAGCTCTTCATTATTTAGACCAGGTCCAAGAGGAGCTGAGCAGAGTGATAGGACCTCGTCAAGTACAAATTCAGGACAGAAAGAACCTGCACTTCGTCAATGCTGTCCTCCATGAGATACAGAGATTGGCTAACATTGCCCCAATATCGCTTCCTCGCAAAACTAGCCAAGATGTGACCTTTCAAGGTCAATTCATTAAGAAGGTACAACTGAATTAAACACCTAATTTTCCTTTATACTAATCTTCATGTCTTAAAATGAATGTTATATGCAGGAAATGTTGTTTTTGCTTTAAGACATTTTAAATGTATCACGTCATATAAAAACATATTTTCAACTCTGCATACAGGGGACCACAGTGTTTCCTTTGTTGACGTCTGTCCTGTATGATGAGAGTGAATGGGAGAACCCACACAGCTTTTATCCTGCTCACTTCCTTGACAAAGATGGACGGTTTGTGAAGCGAGATGCCTTCATGCCTTTCTTTGCAGGTTTGTGAGCTTAGGCAACACTTCTTGTTCACTTTGTATTAACTGGCAGACTAACCTTCACACTCTCTAACAGGTCTCAGAGCTTGTCCCGGAGAAAGTTTGGCCAAGATGGAGCTCTTCCTCTTTTTCACCAGCCTCATGAAAGCTTTAGCGCAAGTTCAATAAGGAAGACCTAACTCGAGTCACTCACACGTCACTCTATGGCTCCCTTCCCCCCTCATTAAATACGAGGGCGTCACCCCTCAGCAGCCAATCGCTGCACATGCTAAATGCCTTAAATGCCTGCTCTTCCTCCCTGTCAATTGTCATTGCAGATGATCACACGCAATGGTAGTTGCAATGCAATACTGCTTCTCGTGAGAAAAACCGTAAGAAACAACTAGCTCAAGATGTCCAACTCGGACAATTCGGAACACGAACCTTCTCTGGAAGTCTCCGATCCCGGTTCGGCTCCCCACAGCGGCTTATCAACAGAGGAAGACTTCCTCATCGCCCGGCTCCTGCAGCAGGGCTTTCCCACAGCCCCAGGCCTCACTCTCTCTCAGCGGCGATAGCTCTCGGACCAGGTCTCCAGCGTAGCTCCCCAGTCCGGGGCAGCAGCTCCAGCCAGCTTCCCAGAGAGCAGGACGAGGCCGCAGCCGCGGAGGTAAAAAAGGGCAGGAAGTCGAGCCCTCCAGGATCCCGTCCCCCTCCAAAAAATCCACCCCTTCTCAGGCTCGCCAGTCCGGGAGCGTCACACACCCCTATGGAGAGTAGCGCGGCCGGCTCCCTGCAATCCCTGGCTAGCTCCATGATAGCTATCGATGCTCGCCTCCAGGCTCTGGAAGACTCCGCCACAGGAGCTTCAACTTCCGTTGCACTCAGGTACTAGTTTTAACGAAAACGTTTGCACTCGACCCTTACACAGGGTTGGGTTGTAACGGAATACATGTAACGGTGTTACGTAATCGGAAGAAAAAGAAAGAAAAGAAAAAAAAGAAAAAAAATCAGTATATTCAGCTGGCGTTACATTTGAAAAACGAGTAAACTGAGTGCAGTTACTTTCGTAAACCTGAAGTGAATACTTATTGGAATTATTGGTGGAAAGTTTCCTCACAATGTAATATTCATTACCGGCAGAACCGTGTGCACAGCGCTGCAGCGTATCTGCGAGCGAGAGATGCAGCGTGTCCGTGAGGCCCCGCCCCGCACGCAGATGAGAGAGAGAGAGAGTTCTCTTTCAAAACATATTGGAAGGTAGAAACGGAGATGTTTAGATAAAACGTGGAAGATAACGTTTATGTAGCATTTATTTATTGTCGAAATGATGACATTCATAACGGGATCAAATCTAACTGAATGGCCTGCTGCTGCCGAATGCATGGGGCAAGTAACTGGGAAAAGTTTTAAAAGTGATTACATCGTTTCAGATAATAAATAATAATGATAATGTATTCTATTTAGGGGCGCCTTTCAAAGCACCCAAGGACACCTTAAAATGCATAAACTTTTCCAAGGAAAGGTTTTAAGACAGTACAAAGAATGCAGTCTGGGTGAGTTTTTCTTTTTATGTGCGGTGCAGATGAGAGAGCTGTCAAGAATGACACTAAAATGTTGTGTTCGTGCTCTTCATAAGCCATTAAAACAGTAAAATACGTGTCTCCCGTTCACCAAAACATACCCATCTGTTATGGAAAAGAAAGTATTCTAAAGAGAAACAAAAAAGAAGAGGAAAGAAGAGGAAAAGATAGAAAGAAGAGGAAAAGGAGAAAAGAAGAGGAAAGGAAGTATTCTAAAAGTAATCTGCCACCGGTACCGGCGGGATCGTGGTTAGTTTCCGATGCGCAGAAGAAAAATCTGGGCCACCCTATATTTTTACAGGCCCACCCTAAAGTAAATGTCTGCCTACGCTACTGGTCCGCACAGCAGCAACAACCAATCACATGAATCTCTTGCCCCCGACACACAAAGCAATAGCAATGTTAAAACTAAGTAAACTGGAAAAAAAAATAAAAAATCCCCAACAGGCGAAAACCTACCAGTTTCACCCACTGTCTCTGCCTCCTCCCTCCATGCCTCGCTCCTCTGGTTTGTATCCCGGTAGATGAACAGAGACTGATCATACAGCACCGGGTGATTCACTACCGCCATAATGAATTTTCCCTCACATTTTTGGAATATGAGGAATTACCTGCGTAGTCTCTCCCAACATACACACGGTCTGATTGGCTAGCGCTTGTACCGGCAGATTTGCATAAACGGGATTTCATTGGCTGACGCTTCTGCCGAGGCGCCAAAAGTTGAACATTGCTCAACTTTTTGAAGCGAGCAACGCCAGCAAACGCTCCACGTCGCTTCCCAAAATACAGTTCTACTAAAAGTGACGTCACCCCATTCAAAGTGAATGGGCAGAAGCGTTTGGAAGCTGTAACGCACGCCACCGTGTGGACGGGCCGTCACAGTGGCTCTGCGCCAGAAACATCAACAAATAAATAAATAACTAAATAAAAAATAAAAAATACAAATAAAAACATTCTGGAATATCACCCCTCCACTCCCATTAACATCCCTCAGCTAGCAGCTGCGCTATCTACAGATTCCGTGTTTGTTGACTATCTCCCGTCAGGGCTCTCCCAAGGCTTCAGGGTAGGGGTCCTCCCATCTCCCACAGTGACTTTCGTAGCAAGAAACTTACAGTCAGCCGCTAAAGAACCCAACATAGTTTCCCAGCTCATCGACAAAGAACTTCTCAAAGGATATATAATCGGTCCTTTTAGCTCCTCCCCCTTCTCAGTGTTCCGTTCAAATCCCATCGGAATAGCCACACGTAAATAAAAGGCTGATTTTCGATCTGTCCGCTCCCTGCTCCGGCCCATTCTGCAGCGTCAATAGCATCATCCCTCCAGATCAGTTCTCCCTTCACCATGCCTCAGTGGATAATGCAATAAAGATGATCAAGTTCACAGGGCACGGAGCTCGGCTCTCCAAAGCGGACATTACCGATGCCTTCAAATCATCCCCATTCATCCGTCTCAGTGGAACTTGTTCGGTATTAAGTGGGAGTCCAAACTCTATCTTCGCGTTCGCCTGACCTTCGGGTGCAGAAGCAGCCCCTGCATCTTCAATTCCTTCTCGGAAGCGCTCTATTGGATCCTGCTGAACATCGTCAGAATCCCCTCCGTCCTTCACCTACCGGACGACTTCCTCCCCATAAACCCGCCACAGGACAGCTCAGGGATCTCACTGGCCAAGCTTAAACACTGCTTCAGGAGTGAGGTGTCCCTCTCTCCAAAGAGAAAACGTTAGGTCCCGTCACACGCTTAGAGTTCTTAGGCATCATCCTCGACTCCATAGACATGAAGGCGTCTCTCCCCTCAGACAAATCGCAGCGCATCCAGGACATCACCAAGTCATACTGCGAGCAACAAGTTATCACAAAACAACTGTCGCTCTCCCTTCTCGTACACCTCAACTTCGCCATGCACATCATCCCCCAGGGACGCTCGTTCATCTCCCGCCTCCTGGACGCAGCATCAGCGGTCGACAACCTCCATGACTGCGTTTTCTTAGACGAAGGCTGCCGCTCAGACCTTCGGTTCTGGTCCCTCCTGCTCGCCCACTGGAACGGAATTACTTTATTTTACGATGGCCTCGTGCGTTCCTCTGACTCAATGAGGTCTTCACGGATGCCGCCCATCCATGGGTTTTGGGGGGTTTCTTCCAGGGAGAGTGGTTCGCAGGGTCATGGCCCCGTCAATTTCTACCTCAAGCAAGTTCTCACTAAATCCAGCCTATCACCCATATCATACCCGGGGCATTCCTTCAGGATAGGTGCAGCCACCTCTGCTGCTAATCAAGGTCTCTCTACCTCATCCCTACAACAACTAGGACGGTGGTCCTCCTCCGCCTTCACAACCTTCATTCGTCCGGACATCAGCGCCGTACGGGCTTCCCAAAGATCTCTCAGACCCTAACTATGATAGTTATACATATAACTGTTGGTGGCTCAAACACATTCACAAGTATACATGTCTCACTAAGGTTCCCGATATTCAAAACTGCATTCCTGTCCTAATTCCGCGGGCCCCGCCCACAGGGAATAATGTCTCGTCTCACGCTGCAACCACATGTAACGGGCTTCATCTCCGGCACACAGGTATTTCATTCTCAGGCCTTGCTCAAACGTATCAGTGTAAAATGTATTTCCTGCAGTCCGCGTGGACTCGGGCCACCGTACACTCCGGTGTCAGTTACAAAACAAAGGAAATAAAGAAAGAGTAAAGAAAAAGATATATATAGCCTGCGAAGTCAGGCGTGGCGGAAGGCCACCGTACACTTCGGTGTCAGTTACAAAACAAAGGAAAGAGAAAGAAAAATATATATATATATATATATATATATATAGCCTGCGAAGTCAGGCGTGGCGGAAGGCCACCGTACACTTCGGTGCCAGTTACAAAACAAAGGAAAAAGAAATGAAGAGTAAAGAAAAAGATATATATATATATATATATATAGCCTGCGAAGTCAGGCGTGGCGGAAGGCCACCGTACACTTCGGTGTCGTAGCGGAAGGCTACCGTACACTTCGGTGTCGTGGACGTTGGGCCACCGTTACAAAACGAAACCGCTCGCTCCTCGGCGTAGTCAAGCCCTGCTGGCCAGGCATGCGACCCGCAGGTCGTTGTCAGGTAAGACCGGCACTGATTTCGGCAGTCAGAGTCTCAGCATGACCAGTAAGCTCCGGCAGTGATTCCGGCACAGTGTCGCTCATATACGTGTTAATCTATTATCTCTCCTTCCCAGATCACCAGTCACCCCACAAGGTAAGCAACTCAGTTCATCTCAGTATTCATACTTCACTGGTTTTGGGGATTTCATCGGAGCGGTGCTTTCCCTCCTGAATGATTATCCTGCAAACCGGGGCCTAATCGCCAAACACCATTACATTCTCCCGTTGTATTATCATGGCAATCATTTCATTCATATGACGTGTAAACAATAAATATGTAATTCTTACATCACGTCTCTCCGGTTTGAAATGAAAGCTTTAGCGCAAGTTCAATAAGGAAGACCTAACTCGAGTCACTCACACGTCACTCTATGGCTCCCTTCCCCCCTCATTAAATACGAGGGCGTCACCCCTCAGCAGCCAATCGCTGCACATGCTAAATGCCTTAAATGCCTGCTCTTCCTCCCTGTCAGTTGTCATTGCAGATGATCACACGCAACCCGCCTCCACCCCTCTCGCCTCCTGTCTCCTTCAGAACAAAACTAAACCTTCCTCCTTCAGACCGGTCTCACCTACTCATCACCACCACCAGTGTCTAGACCCCGGGGATTTCATCGGAGCGGTGCTTTCCCTCCTGAATGATTATCCTGCAAACCGGGGCCTAATCGCCAAACACCATTACATTCTCCTGTTGTATTATCATGGCAATCATTTCATTCATATGACGTGTAAACAATAAATATGTAATTCTTACATCACGTCTCTCCGGTTTGAACTGCAGTACTTTAGATTCACCCCTGCTCCAGGAGTTTCAGAGGACTTACTCGATCTGACTCCATGCATGCGCCTAACCTTCGACCCAGTACCGCATAAACTGTGTGCTGCACCTCGAATATGAGGAGTTTACCAGGAGGGACAAAGTTCAACACAACTGAAATATTTGGGATGATGAATATTGATTGGATGTGAGAAGTGCTTATGTGCAAGCAATCAAAAATGATTATATAGTTATTACTGGTTATTTATGCAGAGCACAATCATTCTAAATATATTACATAATGTCTTCCTTGTAACTTGAAATGTAAAATACGAATGAATGTAACTATTTTATCTTGAAGTTTTACATTTTCCAAGTTGAGTAACACAGCAATAAAGTTATAAACTTTAAGGAACTCTCCTCATCAAAAACGCTTCAAAATCAATACGACAAATCTTCCTGCAGCAACCCTATCCACCAAAGATAATGTGATTTTTAAAGGGATATACAATTAAAACCAGTCTGACCAAAGTAGAGGGTTCCCCAATGTCTTCATATGTCACTGTACATTTATCGTCCTCTCCAACATTATGTATCTGTGAAACAAAATTGAACAAATGTGTCCACCTATCGTCAAAATAAAACATTTCATAATGTATTTTTTTATTTTAAACATTACAATATCGCAAATAAAAGCATTTATTTCTCGCTTTTGTTCCCTGAAATAAAAACTTTAACTTTAAGTAACTGGAATGATTCTGACTAGTTCTTATCCTAATGTTGACAAGACAACCATTGCTAGAGACACAAATAAACAATAATTAACCTCCACAAACCTGGAACAAAACTTAATCTTGTAAATATATATAACATTTTAGCTGTAGCTTTCCTGGTCTATACAATCCCTATTGGCTACAGAGGTTTCCACTAGGTGCAATATTACGTATTTGTAATATTTAGCAACCAAACAAAACATACCTTGAGGTGTTGTTGAAATGACACTGATAAAGACAATATTTTCAACATAATAACATATTAACATTGCCATGTCCATGTTCTGCAGGTGTTGCCACCAACATCCTTCCCTGTAACCTTTGTTTTAAGCAGCAAACATATCGCTGTCTGTTTGATTTAGCTTGTAGTCATTACCAATTCTTATTTTGTAAGTACATAAATGCATTACTTCTGTTTCTGACAAAACAACCATCAGATGAGGCTGGGTGAAAGTTGAGAGAGAGCAAGTTATAATAAAACTTGATATGGTGATCTTTGCCACCAATCTATTACAAGTAATTTGAGATAAGTTATAAATGTGACCCAGTTAAGTTGATCATTTACCAGGGTTCAAAATATCTTGGTTGCAAGGTCATGTTTGGCCAGCTGGTGAGAAATTAGCTGTCTCGTCTACCCCTCTCTATGAAAGTCTGCTTTTCAAATATAGCAGTTTAGATCAACTCTCACTTTAACTTGAACTAGTCTTTCCTTTATTACATGACATTACATGTCACTTGTTAGACGCTTTTATCCAACACCTTCAAAAAACACCTCAAACACCATCTGTTCACTCAGGCCTTTGGCCTCAACTAATATACAGTACTCAGCAACCTGTTCCTGTTTTGTTTTCTTCAGCCTATGTATCTGTATGATTATTATTACTTTTTCTTTTGTTACTTCCCATTGTAAAGCGTCCTTGGGTTTCGTGAAAGGCGCTATATAAATTGAAATTATTATTATGATGATCTTTGCCACCAATCTATACATTGGATAGAGTCCTGTGACGTTTATTGAATCCAATAAAGTTAATGTTTTTTTTTACAATACAGTTTTTGAAATCTAGGTAAATCATTAATCTGAGTTTGTCCATGTGTCTGTGTCCTAGTTTCAGGGAAACCCTTGTGGCATTGACCCGATCTCTAATTCAAAACATTTGCAAAATACCTGCCAGAAATGTCAGCCGCAAGTAGTGTGTCTGCCTGCCCTTTATGAAAAGTGCGGTGAGATAACTTCTATGAGCAAATGCTCAAACGTTTGCAATGTAATCAGTTTGCTGCTGATCATGTAATCATTAAAGGATGTATCGTATAACTATAATATTTCCTTCTTTCTCCATTCAAAATGCTTGTGTACTGTGAGTCTGAGTCGATGACAATGAGAGTGCATGAATACTGTTTTGACCAGTAGAATAATGTCAGCACAGACAATCATTACTGCAGGCCCCCACTCACCCCTCCACCCAACCCAACACTGTGTCCATGGGTTATTGGTATTTGGCCAAAATGTAATCTCACTTGTCCTATCAACCTCTGTACAGGCCAAGCCAATCCCTCGATGATCACATGACATCTGAGGTAGCAAAAGTGCAAATCAATCTTGTTAATGTCAAACAGAACAAATAGACTGTTCTCAAAAGTTCTAATAAGATCAAAGGAGCAGCTACTAAAATAAATCTCTCCTCCTCACTCAACCAGAGCCAGCTGCATTCACACAGCAAACAAGTTAGAGTTGGAGCAACTTCAGAACACTTGATTAAAGTCATGGGAATATTAGATATTTTTCTCCAGGCCTCGAGTACTAGCTCTCTTTTGGGAGCTCTGGTGGTCTTGGTGCTCGTCTACATCGTCTCCTCCTCCAGCTTCGGATCCCAGGACGAAGGAAAGGGACCTCCAGGTCCGAAACCACTTCTGCTACTAGGCAACCTGCTGCAGCTTGACCTTAAGAGACCCTACCACACATTACTGGAGGTGAGGCATTGGCGTACAAGAAGCTTTCTTTTAGAGTCAGTTTCTGCTTATCACAAAGCTCTCTTGTCTTGTTTGCTTTATTCTGTGTGTTTTGAAAAGAAAATGTAATGACATTATGTTGTTCTTAAGCTTTCCAAGAAATATGGATCAGTGTTTACCATCTATTTGGGACCCAAAAAAGTGGTGGTCCTGGCAGGATACAAGACAGTAAAGGAGGCACTTCTCAATCGAGCTGAAGAGTTTGGAGATAGAGACATGCTGCAAATTACGCATGATTATAATCAAGGCCACGGTAATAAATGTTTTACCAAATACTTATCCTTTTCATTTCCACATCCTTTGCCTTCGATGATTTAATTCCATGACATTGTTTGCTGAACTACATTTCAGGGGTTCTATGGTCCAACGGTGATTCATGGAAAGAGATGAGGCGCTTTGCCTTGACTAACCTCAGAGACTTTGGGATGTGTAAGAGGGCTTCTGAGGACAAGATCATTGAGGAATGTGAGCACCTCATAGAAGTGTTTAAGAAATGCAAAGGTAAGTGTCTTATATTATTTGTATGATAACCAACACTTGTCAAGACAATGCATGTGATATTTATAATTTCACCATTTCCCTTTTTACAGGAGAAAATGTTGATACAACTCAATCCATGAACTATGCGGTCTCTAATATTATCTGCTCAATTGTTTATGGCAGCAGATTTGAATATGATGATGCAGAGTTTACATCACTGGTAGATCGAACAAACAGAACTATTCAGCTTGTGGGCGCACCATCGATACAGGTCATCAAATGTTTTAACGCTTAGACTTTCGAATGTGATTTACATAATACATCCATTGCGGCAACTTATTGAACAAATATTGCATTTTTTACTTTCTTTTTTTCAACAATTTCTTTAACAGGTATATAACTTGTTTCCATGGATCGGTAAATTTGTCGCTCACAGAAAGGAGATCAATATGTTGATTTCTGCCAACACAAAACAGAATCAACACCTCTTTAGTCGTTTGAAAGAGACCCTCAATCCACAGATGTGCAAAGGCTATGTGGATGCCTTTCTTCTCCGCAAAAAAAATCTGGAGGTTGGGAAGCAACATAACCACATCTCTGCTGTTGATATCTGAAAAGGGAAATTACATTTACCTGGTCACAATGTTGTTCAACATCATACATTCTTTAATTGATTAAAATAAATACTGATATTTAATAATCAAATTATTTTTGCAAAAATTGTAAATGAACAAATGGAAGTTTTGAAATGTTATTTCCACAAGTTGTAACTAAATTGATAATAGTCAGCCCTTTTCATTAAAAGAAAAAAGTATTGCAATAAACTCACTCAACCATCACTACTACCTCAAAAAACAAGATCAAATTCCCTTTTATGTCACTTGTCAAAGTGTGGGAACAGGTTTGTTGACTGAAAGCACCGATTCATATTTACTTGCAGGAATCTGGGATTACGGACAGTCATTTCCACGATAAAAACCTGATGCAGACAATTCATAATCTCTTTAATGCCGGGACTGACACAACAGCAACAACGCTGAGATGGGGACTTCTGTTTATGGCCAAGTATCCAAAAATACAAGGTTAGGGGCCTAAATTCTAAACAAATGTCTTACAATTAACAGTCCAATCAGCAATATTTTCTTTACCAACAAAAACATCATCTTCATGAAGTCAAAAACGTTTTCTTCTGCCAGACAAGGTCCAAGAAGAGCTGAGCAGGGTGATAGGAAGTCGTCAAGCCCAGGTAGAGGACAGGAAGAGCCTGCCTTTCACTGACGCTGTCATCCATGAGACACAGAGACTGGCTAACATCGTCCCCATGGCACTTCCTCACAAAACGAGCCAAGACGTAACTTTCCAGGGTCACTTCATTAAGAAGGTCAGAATGAATGAAAAACGGTGCAATACATTTCCTTTCATCAATGATAAATAAAAACAAACCAGAGTAATGAAAATCCAATTGTATTTTGTCCACAGGGGACCACAGTGTATCCTCTCCTGACATCCGTCCTGTATGATGAGAGTGAGTGGGAACACCCCCACAGTTTTTATCCTGCTCACTTCTTTGACAAAGATGAGAAGTTCATCAAACGAGATGCCTTCATGCCTTTTTCTGCAGGTTGGTGAATTTAGCCATCACTTCTTGATGTGCACTGACTTGCAGGTGAGATGATCATATTCTCTTTCATTTATTTCTCTTCAACGTCGCCGGGTTTGTCTTGGAGAGAGTCTGGCCAGGATGGAGCTCTTCATCTTCTTCAGCAGCCTCTTGCAACACTTTCGTTTTACTCCTGCTCCAGGAGTTTCAGAGGATGAATTGGATCTGACTCCACGCACAGGCTTCACTCTCAACCCTTCACCTCATAAACTGTGTGCTGTTTCCTGTGACCAGTAGGGCTTGGAAATGCTGCTTAGTCCCACTGTCATCACTTCATATTCATTAAAATTCAGGAGTTCTGATTCTGAGTCATTCTAATGAGTTTAGCATGATATTTCATGTAGTGCAATAGGACTAAATATATACAACTTCATTAATGTCCTTATCACCTTCAAAAATAAGAACAAAATGAAAATCGCTCACGTGGTGAGGAACAACACTTTTCAATAGCACAAAAAGAGCATAGACCTGACTGTGGCAAGAGACAAGACCTTACCATGGCAATAGACCAAACGCATAAACCTGAACATGACAAGAGACAAAAACGAACCGACACTGAACACTGGGAGACAGGGGAATTTAAACACAGGGTAACAAGACACAGGTGGGAACAATCAGGGGCGGGGCTGACACTGATGAGCACAGGAGACACAGAAGGGGTGACAGGTGAAAACAATCAGGAAATTAGACACACCAGGGAAACTAACGACAGACAGGAAAACACGGGGAGAAAGACCAGACAATACACAGGGAGGAAAACATGACAAGGAGAACAGAAAAACACCCACTACCAGACACACAAAACTAAAAACGTGACACAACACAAGAATCGTGACATTTTGACTGAATAGTACTGAACACACTATTGACATCTTGTAGGAAACTAACATCCAAATGTTTAAAGGCACTCTGACTGTCTTTTTTTCATAATAAAGTATTATTGAAAAAATATATGTCTGTGTATCCCGGACACGTCATATTCATGCCCAGTAAATATGGGTCTCGACTCACGATGTTACCTGAGGTAGTGTAGAAATACATTTTGTCACGTTATAACACATATCCACAATAAACATCCATAATAAAATATAAAATTGTGCAGCAAGTCACTATCACTCATATACAAGACTCATAGATAACTGAGGTGCTTCGCTTGTTCTAGCAAACTTGTTGACACAATCCTATAAAATACAACAGACACAGACACAAACTTTTGTGTTCAATGGATGGCTGATATTTTGTCTAAATTGCTATTGTTTTTATGAAAATCAAGCAAAAAGTTACCAGCAGGAAAAGGCACACGTATTTATTGTTGTGTAGGGGCAAAATTAAACTTTTAATTTTAACAACGTACGTACTTGGTTTTGTAAAGAAATGATCAACAGAGATAAGAATGAGTGAAAGATAAAAGAAAACAACATAACAACTTCATATGAAACGTTTTATCAAGATGATCTTTAACACCATTTTATGTTAAGTCATTTGATGCATATATGATCCAGTAACATTAATCATTTCAAGAGTTTTCTAAATCAAACATTGATTAAAGCCAATCTTAAAAATTTAACAAACGCCTGTTTGCGACTCCTCAGTGCACACAAAAACATAACTTGGAGGAATAAATAAATACGGATATGTTATTTAAAACCACCTCGAATATGTTGTGTTAATGTTATGAAATGTTTTCTCATAAATTATGCCGTAAGCAGGAGGACAGAATTACGTCTAAACTGACGCCGTTTTGCATTTCTATAGGTTGTAGATACGAGCATGGTTTTAAATCGTGTTTTATGCCGTTTGCCAAGTCTTGATAAGTCGCTCGTAAAACACAGGAGGTATGGAAACTAAGAACACCATATGTCAGATCCAGTCGTCATGACTCCACTCCGGAGGGATTCCCCGATCATTTCTTACAGTCTCTCATCAAGGGGGTGTCTCCAGTCCCCGGTACAAACACACTGCCTGAGGAAGGCTATGTGTATTTATTTTGTCATGAACCTTTTTCAGACCACTTATTTATTTATTTTGGTGACGATCCGACCTCCATGCTGCTACTCTGGATCAAACTGCATCCACCGAACAATATGATTTATCTCGACCTCCCCAAAATAACCAAAATCTGACACGGTGTGAGATGTCTTTTTTAGCTGTTCTGTCGTCATTTCCTGCGATCTTCTTCATAAAGTCAGTCAAAATGAATGAATGAATGGGCGTTTCTTTGACTATTTATAGGCAAATATGGGCGTTACGTGAAGCCCGCAAAAGCTGCACCGCATTTCGATTCCATTGTGATTTATAAAGGGAAACCGGCGTAGGAAGTGCCGTACGCACTTTCCTCGCCGGTACGCAATGTTTAGTGAATCGGAAAATGTTTGAACATTTCTGTACCTATTTTTTGGATTTCTACTACGTAAGCAACCTTCCCACGTGAATCCTACGCACGGCGTTATAAATGAGGCCCCAGGACTTGTCCAGGTTAAACCTCTCCTTAACCTCACTAGTCTCTAACCTCTGTACAGACCAAGCTAGCTCTCTGCGTCTGATCATATGACATTTGAGATAAGAAAACCGTAAACCAATATCAAAAACAAACACTCTCTTCTGAAGTGTGCTGATAAGAACAAAGGTTGAAACCAGCCCTACCCTTGGCAGGGCTGTTTCCCTCAGCAGCAAATATAAAAGAAATGACTCTTCAACACACAAAGCACAACATCCAGAATCGTTTTTTTCAGTAAGCTGTCAAGAACGCTTTTTCTTTTTTTAAATCATGGGGATAATAGATGTTCTCCTTCAGTCTTGCAGCTCTATCTCCTTGTTTGGGGCTTTGGTGGTCCTGCTGCTCGTATTTATCGTCTCAACCTCCAATTTTAGTTCCCAGGATGAAGGAAAGGAACCTCCAGGTCCAAAACCACTTCCCATCATCGGAAACCTGCTGCAGATTGACCTTAAAAGACCCTACCACACATTTCTGGAGGTGAGAAAATGACTGGAATAACAAGCATGTCTTTAAGGGTGATTTGTTGGATGTGCACTTCAGGTAGCAATGTCACAAAGGTTCAATCAAATTAATTTGTGTTTTTGGTTACTTAAAAAAAACTTGACATTATGCCCCGGTATTCTTAGCTTTCCAAAACATATGGATCAGTGTTCACAGTATATTTGGGATCCAAAAAAGTGGTGGTCCTGGCTGGATATAAAACAGTGAAGGAGGCCCTTGTCAACTACGCTGAAGAGTTTGGAGACAGAGATACAATGCAAATCATAGCGGAAACTGGTAACAGCCATGGTAAGGAAAGCAAGATTTGTTTACACAAAATATTTGTTCTTGTTTGTTAAAACAGCTGATTGGGCAGTAGGCAACAATTTGATCAAATACGACGCAGCCATAAACTTGGTTGCAACCTAGTCTAATCTTGTTTAACTTAAAACATTTTTTAATCTTAGGCGTTATATTTTCCAACGGTGAATCATGGAAAGAGATGAGGCGCTTTGCCTTGACTAACCTCAGAGACTTTGGGATGGGTAAGAGGGCTTGTGAGGACAAAATCATTGAGGAATGCACAAACCTCATTGAAGTGTTTAATAAATGCAAAGGTAAGTGTCTTATTAAAACCAACAACATGAGAAACAGCATTTTGCCAATGCTTGTGATTCCTTTTTTATGTTCCTGTAATCCTTTCTACAGGAAAAGCTTTTGATACAGCCCAACCAATGAACTGTGCAGTCTCTAATATTATCTGCTCCATTGTTTATGGTAGCAGATTTGAATATGATGATCCTGAGTTTACTTCATTGGTAGAAAGAACAAACAGGAATATTCAACTCCTGGGCTCCCCGTCGATACAGGTGCTATTTCATATGTTTATTAAGCTTACACTTTCAGATGTTGTTTTAATGTTCATATACAATATGAACATGACAAATGTGTCACTTGTCTTTTGAACACTATTTCATTGCCAGTTCGTTTTGAACAGGTATATAACATGTTCCCATGGATTGGTAAATGGATTGCTAACAGAAAGGAAGTCCACACGATGGTTGCTGCAAACAAGGAACAGAATCGACGGCTGTTTACACGTTTGAAAGAGACCTTCAATCCACAGATGTGCAGAGGCTTTGTGGACTCATTTCTGCTCCGAAAGCAAAATCTGGAGGTTGGCAAGAATTTCATCACCAACCTTAACAAAAAACACTGGTTGATCAACCCGTTACTGCTTTGTTTGTCTACACTCTCCATAGGCCACAAGTAGATTTATTAGTGAGAAAGATTGAGGTGCAAGCCTTTAATCAGTAGTGAAAATGTACATTGTTGGAATCAAGAAAATTATATTCTTATTTATGAACAATTGTTCTTCATCATAGATATCATAAATAGAATCCTAGATGTGTAAAAATTAGGGATGCACCGATCAGAGTTCCCGTTAGAATATTTTTTCGCCGGTCAAGTTTAAATCTTCCGAACAAAATTTGAAAGTTCCGGTCAAAGGTCTTCTTTGTTATTTATTTAGCTTTAAAACAAATTGATATGATTCGATATTAAACAAACGAATTATAGTAGATTAACTATTCAAAAGTGTACAGGAATTTACAATAACACGGGAATAATAAACGGAGCGCTCTCTCCCTCTCCTGACAGCCCGTCAGTATCATGCAGCTCGCAGATCAGTAATGAGTGACCCGACAGTAAAACTAAACATATCAATAACTAGTTTAGGTAGTTTGAGAGGTCATTAAAATAGCTATGTGTGATATTCTAACCTGAAGTGTGTGTTTTGTTCCGCTCACCGCTGCATGTGATTATGCAGAGCTGCGTGCCGACTCGTCAGCAGCAGCTGATCTCTCTCTCCCGTCAGATTAGACTTTACTCGTCGCGTTTATGTCCATATCGATCAGATCTAGCTAGTTCTAGCTAATGATAGGTCTACCTGCTTATTAAAAGACACCTAAACAATAAGCGTCGCTATGCAACCGGGTGAGGCCGCAAAGTATAGCGCAGCATTATGCATTTGTTTACATGCCCACCGGAACCCTGAGGCATTACCAACAGATCAACGCACAATCAACCCATACAGGAAATTAGACATTAGAATTGACTATTCTTGTCTGTTACATAAGTGGCGCAAGTTGCGCAACTGATGCAGTATTGCGCTAAGGGGAAATTATTTTGACCGGACACTTTGACCGGAGAGATTTAGATTTGCCGGTCTTCAGCATATTTTACCGGTCATAGTCCGGTAATTACCGGCTAACGGGAAATCTGCCACCGATGCAACATTTCTTGGCTGATGCCGATGTTAAGAATGACAATTTGGCCGATGCCGATGTTTTAATGTAATTTGTTTCCACTGTTGTTATTCCACTTTGTGCCAGGAAAAACACATTTATTTCTCGCAAAATGGTTTCAGTTTCAAAGGCTGAGCAAGTTCGTTATTATAACATCATAGTACGCTGTTTAGAAAGTATGGAGCTCTACCGGATCACCTGCAGGTCTGCTCGCTGTGAGGGGGCCGGTGAGCGGAACAAAACACACGTTTAGATTTAGAAATCACACTTAGCTATTTCATCTACCTCTGAATCTACCTAAACTATTTAGAAATATATTTATTCCTCACTGTCGGATCACTCATTACTGGATCAGCGAGCTGCATGAGACGGATACGGACCAGCTGTCAGGGGAGAGAGGAAAAGAGAGAGAGGGAGAGAGGAAAAGAGAGCGCTCCGTTTTAACGGAACACTTTTTGCAAACTGCAAATTGCGGATCTCTGGGTGAAACAATGAAATAATCCCACACTGCCGACATTTTTTGTTTTCTTTAGTTAATGTTTTTTTTATATGTAAATGAACTACGGGTGCCGCAAATGTTATGACGGAACGCGAGAAAAAATAACAAAATCATTGGCGCCTAAATAGGGCGAACATCGTCCCTCTGGCCGATGTATGGGTGCATCCCTAGTAAAAAATACATTTAGACAAGAAAAGAGTAAACTGTTGATATGTTGGTTTATAATGAAATGTTATAATTTAATATGTATGAATTTAAATGTAAGATATCTAGGATTGAATTTCAGAAAACTATTACCGAGTTCTAATATCCATCTAGTAAAACTTATATTTTTACAAGTAACTTTTATACTTGAGATGTATACAATTAATTGTAGATCTAGTCAAATTTGAATTTAGTAAGGATTATGGTAATTTGGGCCAAAATGTTTTTGAGATATGTTGTGATAGAGACAACTGATATGGGAAATTACACTTACACTAGTCACTATCCTTTTCAACATTTATTGTAAGTATCTCAAATTGTTATTCATATAAGTTCAAAAAGGAATTATTGATTTTTTAACAAATATTTTTACTGTTATATTACATTACATTACATTACATTGCATTTAGCTGACGCTTTTATCCAAAGCGACTTACAATAAGTACATTCGACCAGGAAGACACAACCTTGAAGAAAACAGAATCATATAAGTATATCAGGTTTCATAGAGCCAAACATTTCAAGTGCTACTCAACTGGCTTTAGGTAATCCAGTCCTTTATTAGTATAAAAGTGCTTCGTTAATCGTTCTAACGCTCGAAGTGGAGTCGAAAGAGATGAGTTTTCAGTTTGCGCCGGAAGATGTGCAAGCTATCTGCTGTCCTGATGTCAATGGGGAGCTCATTCCACCATCTTGGAGCCAGGACAGCAAACCCACGTGTTTTCCCCAGCGAGGGCGCAACGAGTCGTTTGGCTGATGCAGAGCGTAGTGCACGCGCTGGGGTGTACGGTTTAACCATGTCCTGGATGTAGGAAGGGCCAGATCCATTCGCAGCACGGTAAGCAAGTACCAGTGTCTTGAAGTGGATTCTAGCAGTTACCGGAAGCCAGTGAAGGGAGCGGAGGAGCGGAGTGGTGTGGGAGAATTTAGGAAGGTTGAAAACCAGACGAGCCGCTGCATTCTGGATGAGCTGCAGAGGTCGGATGGCACATGCAGGTAGACCAGCCAGGAGGGAGTTGCAGTAGTCTAGGCGTGAGATGACGAGAGCCTGGACCAGAACCTGAGTCGCTTTCTGAGTCAGCTGGGGACGTATCTTCCTGATGTTGTAAAGCGTGTATCTGCAGCAACGGGTTGTAGCAGCGATGTTTGCAGTGAAGGACAGGTTGTTATCTAGGGTCACACCCAGATTCCTTGCAGTCTGAGTCGGGGGAAACAACTGAGGTGCCGATGTTGATTGTCAGGTCAAGAGTTGGACAATCTTTTCCCGGGAGGAAGAGCAGCTCAGTCTTGTCAAGGTTGAGCTTGAGGTGGTGAGCAGACATCCACTGAGAGATGTCAGCTAGACAAGCAGAGATGCGTGCGACGACCTGGGTCTCTGAGCGGGGAAAGGACAGAATTAATTGGGTGTCGTCAGCGTAGCAGTGGTAAGAAAAACCATGCGGGCTAATGACTGATCCGAGCGAGTTTGTGTACAAGGAGAAGAGGAGGGGACCAAGAACAGAGCCCTGAGGGACCCCCGTAGTTAATTGACAAGGGTCGGACTCAGACCCTCTCCAAGTCACCCTGTAGGTACGGTCTTTCAGGTATGAGGTGAGGAGGGAAAGTGCAGAGCCTGAAACTCCAAGTTTTTGGAGAGTGCGAAGGAGGATCTGATGATTCACCGTGTCGAATGCAGCAGACAGGTCCAACAGGATGATGACAGAGGAGAGGGATGCAGTTTTGGCAGTGTGCAGTTCCTCCGTGACAGCAATGAGAGCAGTTTCTGTGGAGTGACCTGCCTTGAAACCAGACTGGTGCGGATCCAGAAGGTTGTTCTGATTGAGATAACAGGAGAGTTGTTTAAAGACAGCGCGTTCAAGTGATTTAGACAGGAACGGGAGGAGAGAGACAGGCCTGTAGTTTATAACATCAGACGGGTTGAGAGTGGGTTTCTTTAGGAGAGGGTTTACTCTTGCCTCCTTGAGACTGTTTGGAAAGTGACCAGAAGTTAGAGAAGTGTTGATGAAATGGGTGAGAAACGGTAGAATATCAGGAGCGATAGTCTGAAGGAGGTTTGAAGGGATAGGGTCCAGAGGACAGGTGGTAGGGCGGGCAGAGGTAATGAGGGTAAGAACCTCACTTGGAGAGAGAGGGGAAAAGTAGGTTAGTGTGTTGGTGGAAGGAAGGTCTGGTGACCCAGCGGTGAGTAAAGGTGAGTCAGAAAAAGAAGAGCGAATATCATTAACCTTTTTTTCAAAGTGGGTAACAAAGTCGCTTGACAGAAGTGAGGAGGGGGGAGGAGCTTTTGGAGGGTCCAAGAGGGTGGAGAAGATGGAAAATAGTTTTTTAGGATTGGAATAGGAAGATTGGATCTTATCTTGAAAGAAAGTGCTTTTTGCCTGAGAGATTGAAGCAGAGAAAGAGGAGAGGAGAGCTTGATAGGTTAGGAGGTCGTCACGGTGTTTGGATTTCCACCATTTCCGCTCTGCTGCCCTAAGGACGGTTCTATTAGCACGCAGTGCATCATTTAGCCAGGGAGCCGGAGGGGACTGACGAGCCTGCCGAGATGTCAGAGGACAGAGCGAGTCCAGAGTGGATGAGAGAGTAGAGAGGAGAGTTTCTGCAGCAGAGTTTGGAGGCAGTAGTTGGAACGAATCAGAGGAAGGGAGGGCTGAGAGCACCGACGAGGCAAAGGTAGAGGGAGAGAGGGAGCGAAGGTTACGGAGGACAAGTGTAGGATGGGAAGAGATTAGTTTGTTATGTTTGGAAAGGGATAGAGAGAATGAAATGAAGAAGTGATCGGATGTGTGGAGCGGGTTTACAGAGAGGTTAGAAGTAGCGCAGTTCCTTGAGAATATGAGATCAAGGACATTCTCAGCTTTATGAGTCGGTGGGGACGGAGAGAGTGAGAAAGCAAAGGCGGTTAACAGAGATGTTAGTTCGTCTATCTTCCCCATCTGGAGGTTGAAGTCTCCGAGAAGTACAGCGGGAGGGCCAGTTTCAGGGATGTGTGAGAGGAGATGATCTAATTCCTCCAAGAAGTCCCCCAAGGCGCCTGGTGGACGGTAGAGAACAACAATGGTTAACTGTATAGGATGGGTTACTGTGACGGCATGGAACTCAAAGGTGGAAGGAGTGAAGTTTGGTAGCTTGAAGAGGGAAAAGCTCCATTTGGGAGAGAGCAGGAGACCAGTGCCACCTCCTCTGCCAGTGGGTCTGGGTGTATGGGAGAAGGAATATGCAGTGGAGAGAGCTGCTGGGGTGGATGTGTTGGATGGAGTAATCCAGGTCTCAGTGAGAGCAAGGAAATCCAGAGACTGCAGGGAGGCGTAGCCAGAGATGAAGTCAGCCTTAGGAACAGCTGACTGGCAGTTCCACAGGCCACCTGAAACTAGATGTTGGATCTCAGTGGAGCACGTGGGATAGACGAGAGCAGGCCGGTTATATCGATTACGAGATACACGGGGCCAGTGATAATTGCGAGAAGACACATGAACAGGAATGGAGAAAATACACATGATTATAGCATGAGGGGCTAAACAACAAAATTAAAAATTAAAAACACCAACGATACTTAGCTCAATCAAAGTAGGATTTGCCTCCTCTTTGCCTCCCTCGTGACTCCTGTAGGACTCTAATGTCTTTGTCAGTCTTACTCCTGTAGGACTCTAATGTCTTTGTCAGTCTTAGCCTGTCTGCCGCTGAAGCTGACGCTCCAGGAAAGAGCTACCCGAAATGGACGCCTGATTGCTCAGTTCTCACAGCTGAAGTTAATTAGTTAACTATCTACAGCTGATGGGCGACAATAGACTGGCCCTGCCTATGTTAATAATGCAGGCTTGAGTGCTGAGACCTGTGCAGCAGGTTTCGCCTGAGCAGATCTGAGATTTAAAATCTCTCAAAAGCGATTTAGCCGTTTAAGCTACAGTAACAATTATACAGAGTCGAATAAATGAAACCGAGAAGTCTAATTAAACAAGAATATAACTTACAGTGGTTGCTGCGTCAATAGGTAATGTCGTCACCAGGTCCAGATGCACACTTTGCCACGTAGAAATGTGATTTCCACTAGTGATACGATACGATACGATACGATATTACTTTATTGTCAGATCAAGTCTGAAATGTGACTTGCGTCACAGCAGCTCCATGTCCAACATCAACAGACAAATATGCATACACAAATACATGAAACACAAACATTTAACATAACAGCACAACTAGATTGTCAATAGTCAGCCCTTTTGAGTAAATTATAAAAGGGCTATCCATAAACCCAATCGGTCATGAAAACTACAAGAAAGAACAAGATCAAAATCCCTCATATGTAACATTCATACATTCGATTGGTTTAAATAACTACAATAATTAATCTTTACCTGCAGGAATCTGGGATTACCAATAGTCACTTCCACGATAATAACCTGTTGCAGACAGTTCTTAATCTCTTTGCTGCCGGGACTGACACAACAGCAACAACCCTGAGATGGGGACTTCTGTTTATGGCCAAGTATCCAAAAATACAAGGTAAGGAACCTAAAATCGCCCCCAAAAAAATCATACAACAGTCCAAGCAGCAATATGTGCTTTACCAACAAAGATCATCTCAATTATAAAAACGTTTCATCTTTTAGACCAGGTCCAGGAAGAGCTAAGCAGGGTGATAGGAAGTCGTCAAGCCCAGGTAGAGGACAGGAAGAGCCTGCCTTTCACTGACGCCGTCATCCATGAGACACAGCGACTGGGCAACATCGTCCCGATGGCCATTCCTCACAAAACAAGCCAAGACGTAACTTTCCAGGGTCACTTCATTAAGAAGGTCAGAATGAATGAACAACTTAATTTAGAGAATCCAAAATGACTTGAAAGGATGAATCACAAATGACTAATAAAACTGGAGGACTGTCCTGTGACTGAAATTACACTAGACATACCACCTTAGATCTGCCTAAGCTGAAGAAAATGCTAACCTTAATCAGCAAGGAACAGGGTTAAACAAATAAAAAGATATGCTCTTCTTGACTTAATCAATTGCCCTTATTTAAATCATTAGCTCATATTAGTAAGACATCCATTGTTCAACCGGTTCAATCAATAGAATCCGCCCTCTATATATGACAGTATTGGAAATCATACCGTGTTTTTTCCACAGGGGACCACAGTGTTTCCTCTCCTGACATCCGTCCTGTATGATGAGAGTGAGTGGGAACACCCCCGCAGTTTTTATCCTGCTCACTTCTTGGACAAAGACGGGAAGTTCATCAAGCGAGATGCCTTCATGCCTTTTTCTGCAGGTTGGTGAATTTAGCCATCACTTCTTGATGTGCACTGACTTGCAGGTGAGATGATCATATTCTCTTTCATTTATTTCTCTTCAAGGTCGCCGGGTTTGTCTTGGAGAGAGTCTGGCCAGGATGGAGCTCTTCATCTTCTTCACCAGCCTCTTGCAACACTTTCGTTTTACTCCTGCTCCAGGAGTTTCAGAGGATGAATTGGATCTGACTCCACGCACAGGCTTCACTCTCAACCCTTCACCTCATAAACTGTGTGCTGTTTCCTGTGAGCAGTAGGGCTTGAAAATGCTTCTTAGTCCCACTGTCATGACTTTAAATCCATTTAATTCCAGAGTATTTTCCAATTGTCCAACTTGATAGTTAATGTAGTAAAACAGCAGATAATATTTACAACTTCATAAATGTAATCACAACAATTTTCCCTTCCTCACTATAGACATGTAAATGCAGATGTGGCAAAGTACATGGTATTCTCTACATCAACTAGTGTTTCTGGCTATCATGTCATTAAAATGTCAATTGTATTCATGTTAATCTTTGTCTGCATTTCTTTGTAAATCATTGAGACCTCATTGAACTGTTCAAGAAATGAAGGGGTTGAGTACCTTGTAAAGAAAACGCATGATTCGCAACATTTTGCCAATGTTTAAGGTATTCATTTATTATCCCCAGTGATTCCCACAGCATGTTAATACTTTGGGGGGCCCCCAAAGTATAATGGCTCCCCCCAAAGTATAATTTGTGTGTTTTTTGTTTTTTTTTACTCAGTGAGCACTCATTTGCATTTGCATTGGTGGCAATGAGTGCTCAGTGAGTAAAAAAAACTTTAAAAACCATAAATTATACTTTGGGGGGAGCCACCCATAAATTATACTTTGGGGGGAGCCATTATACTGGTAAACAGCCTCTATGGGCGCGAGTCCAGACCCACTTTTGGAATCAAATGATGACGTCAGTGGGATTATCTCCTTTATCAACTCCTAAGCATCCCCGGGACAACATCACTAGCCCCGCCCCTAAAAAGGTGTGAACTTGAGCCAATCAAGGACTACTACTACTAGGTCGTCCTTAGACGAGTTTGCCAACGGGTTCGCCAATCCTCACGGTCCTCCATACACCCGGCCAGCTCTGTGGAGCTTTCCACCCCCACATCCTTCCTCAGCACCTCCACGTATGTTGGCGTGGGGCGCCCTCTTGGTCGGTGCCCGTGTGTTGGCTCCCAGAGTACTAACTTGCCAGCTGGAAGTTCCTGGTGTCGATGGCAGTGACCTGTACATTTCAGTTTCCTGGATGCCACCTTGTCACTCAGCCTGGGTAGCCCACCAGGACTAGCCCCGCTCCTAAATTTCACCAGTTTGTATATAGTTAAAATAAAGTTATCCGGTGATTTGACGATCAGATACCAGTGTGGAGTTTTCTGTCTTAAATTTTATATAGATCATGTTCTTTGTTGGTTTGTGAGGATGTTCATACACACTTGGTAAGATGTGTGTGTGAAAGAAGACCACAAAAAAGACCCCCCACCCCCGCCCCGAGAATTGAATTGTATGTGTTTCATTGTTAATGGCCACAAATGTTAATATAATGATCTAGAATGTACATAACTGGTAGAGGAGGAAGCAATCGGTTAATACAAAGTATTCATCCTAGAAAACCAGAACCACAATAAACATCCACAATAAAGAAAGAAATTAGTTCATGTTACTCCCACTCATATACAAGATTCAGAGTTAACTGAGGTGCTTCACTTGGTCTAGCATACTTGTTCTCACAATTCTATAGCATAGAACAACAAATGACTAACAAAACTCTTCATGTTTATTGATGGCTGATATTAACTCAATTGATTCATCGTTGCATTAATGTTAATGTGCTCTGTGAATTGCTGTCGTGTATAGCTCTTCTACAATCCTGCAACATTTGAGAAAGAACCGGTGTACCAAACCCAACAAAGTGTCATATTTTTTTTAACCAGCCCATTTCAGTAGGCCGGATTCATTACTTTATTTTCCATCCATCTTCTACAATGATTAGAAAGTGTTGAAGAGCGACAATCAAAACCCAACAGACTGAGACAGAGGTATCTGTCAATATTATATACTTAACTTTATTATTCCGTTAAACTCTCCCATTTGGATCACATGACATTTAAGATAACAAATATTTGTGTCTATTTTCTTTTGCCATGTTTCTGTATACTGTGCCAATACTGAACTGTTTGCACTGGAAGTCCACTCTGTTCTTTCCTAGAGAATAATTAGCTTTATCGTTCCATAAAACTCTACCCTTCCGATCACATGACATTAAGATGAGAAATCTCCAAACCAATATTAAACAACAAAAGTAAACTATTTTCAGAAAGGTACATAACAAGTTTGTTAGCTGATGCTCTTATCCAAAGCAACTGACATACACTTCAGTATAATAGACCTGCCTGCTACTTGAGCAATTTGGGGTTTGTTTCCTGCCCGATGGCACTTGATATGTTCAGCCTGTCCTCCTACAAAAAACGACCATAGGTCGATTGTTCAGCAGCTAAATACGACCCAGAGTCACGTTTTAAAGTGTAGCACCTCTAGTGGTCATGTAAGAAACAACATGCTCCTGTCGATTGCAAACGCTCCGGAGGGACGTTTATTCACAAATAACCCGCTCTGGAAAATCCTAAATTGTGGAATAGTTTGGCCATTAAAATGCTTCTTTATTAGATTTCTAGCGAGAAGTGTATATTGTACTTTTATAATCTACGTCCAGTGGATGTGTAGGATCTACAGTTTGATAGATATACGAAGATGATTTGAGGTCTCGCCAGGAGAACGTGTATATGGGGCAGCTTCCATGTAAAGTTAGCGTGGGTAAAAACAGTATTTCCGGTCTCGAAGTTTTCATAATAAAACCAGAAGTATTCCCCACACTGTCAAATGATTACACAGTGATATCTCCATTACTCATCCACTAAAAAAACATCAGTTTATCCTTGTTAATTACACAATATTGATTGGTTTAAATTGTGTACAATGCTTTTGTGTTTTTAACCTTCGATTCGGAGAAACAAATTGTTTTTTCGGAGTTTAGACATTACAGAGTTTCCGAAGACACTACACTACCCAGAATCCCCAGCTATTGTTTGGGACTACAACATCCTCCTTGCTTTACAAACCCTGTGATTAGCCCTCAAGCTCTGTGATTGGATGTTGGAGTGGCAGTGCGACAAGGTTATGCCGAGTGTCAAACAGCTCTTTGAAATGGAATGGAACCACGGCAGACTTTCCAAAACTGGATTTGGACGGGTCCAGCCCAGCCCTCCCCCACAGAATTACACATGCTGGCTATTGTGTGTTTGGTGGAATGGTGGAAATCCAAACACCGTGACGACCTCCTAACCTATCAAGCTCTCCTCTCCTCTTTCTCTGCTTCGATCTCTCAGGCAAAAAGCACTTTCTTTCAAGATAAGATCCAATCTTCCTATTCCAATCCTAAAAAACTATTTTCCATCTTCTCCACCCTCTTGGACCCTCCAAAAGCTCCTCCCCCCTCCTCACTTCTGTCAAGCGACTTTGTTACCCACTTTGAAAAAAAGGTTAATGATATTCGCTCTTCTTTTTCTGACTCACCTTTACTCACCGCTGGGTCACCAGACCTTCCTTCCACCAACACACTAACCTCCTTTTCCCCTCTCTCTCCAAGTGAGGTTCTTACCCTCATTACCTCTGCCCGCCCTACCACCTGTCCTCTGGACCCTATCCCTTCAAACCTCCTTCAGACTATCGCTCCTGATATTCTACCGTTTCTCACCCATTTCATCAACACTTCTCTAACTTCTGGTCACTTTCCAAACAGTCTCAAGGAGGCAAGAGTAAACCCTCTCCTAAAGAAACCCACTCTCAACCCGTCTGATGTTATAAACTACAGGCCTGTCTCTCTCCTCCCGTTCCTGTCTAAATCACTTGAACGCGCTGTCTTTAAACAACTCTCCTGTTATCTCAATCAGAACAACCTTCTGGATCCGCACCAGTCTGGTTTCAAGGCAGGTCACTCCACAGAAACTGCTCTCATTGCTGTCACGGAGGAACTGCACACTGCCAAAACTGCATCCCTCTCCTCTGTCATCATCCTGTTGGACCTGTCTGCTGCATTCGACACGGTGAATCATCAGATCTTCCTTCGCACTCTCCAAAAACTTGGAGTTTCAGGCTCTGCACTTTCCCTCCTCACCTCATACCTGAAAGACCGTACCTACAGGGTGACTTGGAGAGGGTCTGAGTCCGACCCTTGTCAATTAACTACGGGGGTCCCTCAGGGCTCTGTTCTTGGTCCCCTCCTCTTCTCCTTGTACACAAACTCGCTCGGATCAGTCATTAGCCCGCATGGTTTTTCTTACCACTGCTACGCTGACGACACCCAATTAATTCTGTCCTTTCCCCGCTCAGAGACCCAGGTCGTTGCACGCATCTCTGCTTGTCTAGCTGACATCTCTCAGTGGATGTCTGCTCACCACCTCAAGCTCAACCTTGACAAGACTGAGCTGCTCTTCCTCCCGGGAAAAGATTGTCCAACTCTTGACCTGACAATCAACATCGGCACCTCAGTTGTTTCCCCGACTCAGACTGCAAGGAATCTGGGTGTGACCCTAGATAACAACCTGTCCTTCACTGCAAACATCGCTGCTACAACCCGCTGCTGCAGATACACGCTTTACAACATCAGGAAGATACGTCCCCAGCTGACCCAGAAAGCGACTCAGGTTCTGGTCCAGGCTCTCGTCATCTCACGCCTAGACTACTGCAACTCCCTCCTGGCTGGTCTACCTGCATGTGCCATCCGACCTCTGCAGCTCATCCAGAATGCAGCGGCTCGTCTGGTTTTCAACCTTCCTAAATTCTCCCACACCACTCCGCTCCTCCGCTCCCTTCACTGGCTTCCGGTAACTGCTAGAATCCACTTCAAGACACTGGTACTTGCTTACCGTGCTGCGAATGGATCTGGCCCTTCCTACATCCAGGACATGGTTAAACCGTACACCCCAGCGCGTGCACTACGCTCTGCATCAGCCAAACGACTCGTTGCGCCCTCGCTGCGAGGGGGACCCAAGTTCCCATCGGCGAAAACACGTGGGTTTGCTATCCTGGCTCCAAGATGGTGGAATGAGCTCCCCATTGACATCAGGACGGCAGATAGCTTGCACATCTTCCGGCGCAAACTGAAAACTCATCTCTTTCGACTCCACTTCGAGCGTTAGAACGATTAACGAAGCACTTTTATACTAATAAAGGACTGGATTACCTAAAGCCAGTTGAGTAGCACTTGAAATGTTTAGCTCTATGAAACCTGATGTACTTATATGATTCTGTTTTCTTCAAGGTTGTGTCTTCCTGGTCGAATGTACTTATTGTAAGTCGCTTTGGACAAAAGCGTCAGCTAAATGCAATGTAATGTAATGTAATGTAACATGTTTTATGGCACGTCTCTACTGGGAATTGTGGTTTTAAAAGATGTTTTTGTATTTCCCACAATTAGAAGTTGCCAGTATTAAACTGTATACATCCCTGGAGGTTTAGGGGATACAAAACACATTGGTGTTATCAAATTTAAAACATAATTAATACATG
The DNA here is from genome assembly GCF_902827175.1 of Gymnodraco acuticeps. Lineage (NCBI taxonomy): Eukaryota > Metazoa > Chordata > Actinopteri > Perciformes > Bathydraconidae > Gymnodraco > Gymnodraco acuticeps. The sequence continues at coordinate 45,703 of NW_022991478.1, forward strand.
GGTGAAAATTGCTTGTGTCCATAATGGGCAGCATTAATATACCCACATGACAGCTAAGGTCAGAAGAGCTTTATTTAACAGCTGGTCTTATGTCTGTGACCCCTCCTGTTGTTCATTGATAAGCCTGAAACATGCACTTGTATAGGTTCAACTTCAGATGCACATTTAGCAAATATGGCAGAAGCCATCGATCATCTTAAGATGAGATAAGATATACTTTATTGATCCCAAGTTGGGAAATGTTTTTGTTACTGCAGCATGTACTACTTTGTTCTACTCCACTACAATTCAGAGGTTAACCTGGTATTTTTACTCTACTACATTTATTTTTGTTACTTTGCAGATTCTGATTAATGATGTGAAATATAAACAACCCTTAAATCAGACTTTAGTTACACCTGAGTAAAATTCAGCCTTATCAGTTTGTCTGTTTTTCACATCCTCCTGTTAATATCTTTGGACGTCCTGCACTAAACTGTTTTATTGTAGAGATCACTAGAGTATCTTCTTGATATTTTCTATTCTATATTTCTATCATTGACCCCTATTTTGTATGTAGGCTACTCTTAATATTTAAATGTTTTCATCAAATATAACTTATTCAACAACTACATTTAATAACGTGCTTTAACCACTAGGCGGTGTGGGTTAAAAAAACAGTGGTCTAGTTAATAAAACATAATAATAACAAACATAATATGACTATTCACTTTATTGTGAAATTAAAACAGAATGGTAAAGGAAAATACAGTTTCAGTCTCTCGATGTGAAGCTTATGCATTGTACTATGAACCTGTATAGACCTGTAACAGTCAACTGCGTGAGGAGTTGGAAAGGTAGTTCAGAAAATCAGTAATATCTTTAAAAACTACAACAAAGTCCCTTTCTATCAGCTGTGCACCGTTATGGTGTAAATACAGACTATCTACTAATTGGATCAAATATAAAAGTCAGCCGAATTAGTGTTGATACTGCAAGGAGACGTATTGTGTGAAAAGAAATGGAAGATGTTGTTTAATTGTTGATATATTTATGGTCCACGTCACGTATTCAGTTTTGGCGGCATCTCTTCCAGTTTGTCCAGAAGTCTTCTGATCAGGGCTCTATAAATAAATATCTACGGCAGATATGTAATATTTAATGCAGCTGAACCGTGTATTACAATGCCGTATGTGATGACTTTCAAAGAGAAAAGCAAGAACACTCGGAATAAAGTTTTTTTTTTTTTTAAATGTTTTGCGATTTCATATCACATAAACACCATATCCCGACGTGCATTGCGGCGTGATTTTAGCCTATCAAAACCTCTGAAAAAATAAATGTGTCTCTCAGAATCGAAAGAGAAAAACCTATGGGAAAAACACAAAAGCATTGTACACAATTTAAACCAATTAATGTCGTATAATTAACAAGGATAAACTGATGTTTTTTAGTGGATGAGTACTGCAGATATCACTGTTAAGTCATTTGATCATTGGTTTTATTATGAAAACGTCGAGACCGGAAATACTGTTTTCAACCAGTAACTTTACATGGAAGCTTGCCGCATATACACGTTATCCTGACGAAACCTCAAATCATCTTCATAATATCTATCAAACTATAGATCCTACATATCGACTGGACGTGGATTCTAAAAGTACAATATATACTTCTCGCTAGAAATCTAATCAAAAAGCGTTGTAATGGCCAAACTATCCTACAATTTAGGATGTTCGAGAGGATTATTTGTGAATAAACGACCCTCTGTAACATTTGCATTCAACAGGAGCACTAGAGGCCGAACACTTTAAAACGTAATTATAGGTCGTATTAAGGGCTTGAACAAACAACATATTTGGTCGTAATAAGGGCTTGAACAATCGACCCATTTGGTCGTATGAGTTGGAGGACTTGTTGGATATGTTGGCTGCATGGGTTGGGATTGTCTATTAACCATCAAGATTAACTGCTACTTCCTCTACTTGGGAACCTGCTGCAGCTCGACCTCAAGAGACCCTACCACACATTTATGGAGGTGAGGAAATTATTGAAATAATGTTCATTTCATTAGAGGTGTTATGTTCTATGTGCTCTGCAGATATCACATTGTTGATCTTCTCATTCCTGTTAGTTTTTTTAAACATGATTTTATCATTTCCATGTTTTTTGTTTTTGTTTAGCTTTCCAAGAAATATGGATCAGTTTTCACAGTGCATTTGGGACCCCAAAAAGTGGTGATCCTGGCTGGATACAAAACGGTGAAGGAGGCACTTGTCAACTATGCAGATGAGTTTGGTGACAGATATTCAATGCAAATAACAAAATAAACTAGTGGAGGCCATGGTAAGGAAAGTAAAACAAGTTGTGTAAAGTGCTTTTCAAAATAACCATACTTTTCTGTTAAATCTTTTGCATAAGTTTATTGCTTTTGGTGCTGGATGCAGTAAATCAGGACACAATCCACAATTGAAAACACTGAGCAAACATGGTCTGGCCATAATATTGATTTTATCTTAGGGATTATATGGGCCAATGGTGAATCATGGAAAGAGATGAGGCGCTTTGCCTTGACTAACCTCAGAGACTTTGGAATGGGCAAGAGGGCTTTTGAGGACAAAATAATTGAGGAATGCACCTACCACATTGAAGTGTTAAAGAAATATAAAGGTAAGTGTCTTATTAAAACCAACTGCATTATAAGCAACGTGTTTCTTGTGGTTTTAATTTATTTGACTGATTCTGTTTTTACAGAAGCTTTTGATACAACTCAACCCATATACCAGGTGGTGGCTAATATTATCTGCTCAATTGTTTATGGCAGTATATTTGAATATGATGATGCAGAGTTTACGTCAATGGTAGATAGAGCACACAGAAATATTCAACGTGTGGGCTCCCCTTCAATAGAGGTGCCATTCCATTTATTTAAAATAAATAAAATGCCTTTTAATAAAGATTACACTTCAAGGTGTGATTTTATTTGACATAACACATGAATTGGGGCTTCTTTTAAAAAGGTGTTTAACATGTTCCCATGGATCGGTAAATGGATTGCTGACAGAAAGGAACTTCACACAATAATTGCTGAGAGCAAGAAACAGACTCAGCAGATGTTTAGTCGTTTGAAAGAGACCCTCAATCCACAGATGTGCAGAGGATTTGTGGACGCCTTTCTGCTCCGAAAGCAAAATCTTGAGGTTGGGAAGCATTTCATTACTTACCCCGTCTACACCTTTTTCGTGATCAGTTGAGTTGTTTATGACAAAAGAGGAAATGCAATTTGTTCTAACAGTTAATCACCAGCAGTAATATCAATTTTAGAAATCAGTAATTTCTTTCTGACTATAGAGATCCAAGCCAACATGTCCATAAGATGATATGGACAAGCAGTGATTCAAATTGATTAACATTCTGACATTTTGAGATGTAATTTACAATAGAGATGACTACATCAGTACTAGTCAGCCCTTTGATTAAATAATAAAAAGGCTTGCCAAACTATACCTCAACAAAACAAAATGCCCTCCTATGTAACACGTCAAAGGTTTGGTTCAGATTTGTTTGAATACCTGACTTATCTTTACTTGCAGGAATCCGGAATCACAGACAGTCACTTCCATGAGAAAAACCTGATACAGACGGTTCTTAACCTCTTTACTGCTGGCACTGACACAACAGCAACTACACTGAGATGGGCACTACTATATATGGCCAAGAATCCAAAAATACAAGGTAAGGAGCTTAGAATCCTCACAATTTTCAAAAACAGTCCAGGAAACAATATGTGCTCACCAACTAAAGAAAATATTCTTAATGGACATAAAAATCTGGTCTTCCAGAACAGGTCCAGGAGGAGCTAAGCAAGGTTAAAGGAGGTCGTCAAGTGCAGGTTGAGGACAGGCAACACCTGCACTTCACAAATGCCGTCATCCACGAAATCCAGCGACATGGCTAACATCGTCCCCATGGCACTTCCTCACAAAATGAGCCAAGACATCACTTTCCAGGGTCACTTCATTAAGAAGGTTGGATAAAATAAAACACCAAAAGAACCCAAGACAGGGGTAGACATTAAGGGTAAAATTACACTGGCCCTCCGGGCCGGTGGAATTGTATTATCACTGGCCCCACCATTGTAACCACTGGCCCGGAGCATTCGTCCAAAAAAAATCGACAAATAATGAAGAAAATGAACACATTTGTTGCAATAGTAATGTATGCACAAACTACATTACTACTTGTACTACAACATTTGAATAATCAGTTCTTCATTTTCCTCAATTGTTCATATTTGGTTTATTAAAATAATGATATTGTAGTCAGTGTTAAAAAATGTCTGCTATTATGAGTATTATTAGTTGTATAATGCGCTTTCTGCCTTCCTGTCATTAGGAGTTAGTAATGTAATGTAATAGATTAGAACCTTCATTATCCGCTGGGACATTTCCCTATAGCAAATACCTTTATATTCTTCTTTATACTCTTCACTTACTTGTCAGCATAGGTCGGCATTGATGTACAGAGCCGACAATAGACCTTGTTTATATTGGCATCATATAGAGCGGTGCAGTGACGCGTCCTAAAACCAGGAAGTAAGCTGATGGTTTCCTCGACAAAAAAACCAATGGGATTTCTCCACAGGGTTTTGAAAAATAGCTGTAAATAAGGCCTGTGGAAAACAAACCTGTTTGATAAATGCACGTTTTGTTCAGCCGGATAATATCCACATTTCTACCCTACTTTTATAATTTTCGAATCATAAATCTAATTGATAGATTATAAAAAGGGTTTTAGGACGCGTCACTGCACCACTAGAAGCCAACTCCATCGATCAAGCTGGCTGAAACGTTCTCTCCCTCTTCTTCTCATGCTCCCTATCACTCTCCTTGAACTCCTCCGGTAACTTTCTTTTATTTGAAGATAGTTTTTTGCCCGGCGCTTGGCCGGTTACCGGTGGTATTAAAAACATGTTGGCGAATGGTTAGGTGGCGTGATAGTCTGTAGTGAAGGAGCGCGTTCCCCCTCATAGGAGTCTGCTCGCGCTGCGCAGCAAACAGCCTTTTGCTTTTCACCCAACAACGACAACCGACTCACGAAACGCTATGTTGTAGCGTTAATAAACGAAACAATTTAACTAAATTGCTTGTCAAAATACCAAAGGACACTTTTTTTTTAAAAAGCAATATTTTTAGTGGCCCGAGCGGGCAAGTGGAAAGTACGTTATGCTGGCCCGGGGTGTCTAAATAGTGCTTCCGGGCCAGCGGGCCATTCATAATGTCGAGCCCTGCAAGATGACTTGGAAGAATGATTCCTACATAATTCAAAATGGGGGTGCTGAGTTAAGTGTCTTGTCACTAAATGAAAATACTGTATATTGTCCACAGGGGACCACAGTGTATCCTCTCTTGACATCCGTCCTGTGTGATGAGACTGAGTGGGAACACCCCAGCAGCTTTTATCCTGCTCACTTTCTGGACAAAGATGGGAAGTTTGTCAAGCGAGATGCCTTCTTGCCTTTTTCAGCAGGTTTGTGAATTTAGCCATCACTCCTCAATATTCACTTATTTTGCAGATGAGTTGAAAATATTCCTTTTGTTTTCCCTCACAGGTCGCAGGCAGTGTCCTGGGGAGAGTCTGGCCAGAATGGAGATTTTCCTCTTCTTTACCAGCCTCTTGCAGCACTTTCGTTTTACTCCTCCTCCAGGAGTTTCAGAGGATGAATTGGATCTGACTCCAATAGTGAGCTTTGCCATTAGCCTGTCGCCTCATAAACTGTGTGCTGTTCCTGTTGTGTGAGCTTTACAATGCTGCTAACAGTCAATGGTGCGAGTTGGTTCAAGATTGAAGATTTTGAATTGTAGATCATTATATTAAATGTAGTGATAAAGTAGGCCAAGATTAGATTTTCAATATCAATGATGTAATTTTAATGAATAGAGATGTATTTCTATTTAGTTGCTAAATGTCACTACTTTTAGCAGTTTCACCCAGATTATAATTTTCTTTATTACTAATAAAACTCACTGATATGCTCCTTTTACTATCCCATTATGACAAATAGACTTCAATGCCAACAACAATGTGTAATAGTGAAGTTAAAGCTTAACAGTATGCCGAATGTACAACTTAACCTTGATATGTTTCAGGTCCAATGTAATGATTTACAAACTGCCCTATAACTGGATTTACTACATTTCAAAAGGAACTCTCCTGGATTATGATCACAGCTTCATACGGTCTCCTCTGTGAAAGTCCAATGTTTGTTTAACCAACCTATGCAAACGACCTCCCTACGGAGACAGCACTTACTTTGATTAAAACACTGTTTGTGAAAATCAAAAACAGATGTTATCTGGGACAAAACAAGCGTCCTTTAAAATGAGTTTAAAAAGAGCGGTTTTGTTTATATGGAACATTATTTTTAGCAGAGCAGGCAGCTTCAATTAAAATTGCTATTACTGTAGAATGCAGAACATCATGCTGAATCTGTGCATTTGTGAATGCTGTATCTCATACAGAAGATTGACAATAAAGTTGATTTTGACTTGATGCTAGAGGCTTCTCTGTCCCAGTTTAACATTAACTTTGGCTATCTGGATATTTTTGTGTTGGTCCATTTTGAAGCCTTGGTTAAAAATAAACCCTGACCTGGCAGAGCTCAGCAGGGCTTTATCATTTATATGTTGATCTTTGTTCGCTGGATGTGTGGATAAGTAACTGCTTGCTAACACAGTAGCATAACAACTTTGAAAGTTTATCATATTGGAGGTTTGTTGCTAAATTCTGCCACCTGGTGGGCTGAAGAAATTAAATCATGCACCTGACAGTCTTAGAGCTAATCATTGTACTACGTAGCCGTTTACTCACCTTCTGTATTGGATGTATTTGATGAGAACAGCAGCAATGACGAACAGCACTACCAACCCCCTAATGATGATGTAGGTCTCATCAAGAGGGGGATCTGTGGTTGAAGTCAGGTGTGTAGTCAGCCTCTATCGGCACATTGTGCTCATCAACAAACTGGCAGGTGTATCTCCTGTTGGTGTGAATCTAACGCTTTAGTTCCTGGTTCATCCACCCAGCAGATGCTGCTCCGTTGACAAGGACCTGTGTGTCTCAACATGGAGCACTTTAATGCAACTTCACTGTCTCTCCTGCATCATGTGGAGATGGAGAGACTGAAACAAGATATGTAATCGCTTAAAACGTGGTTTAACAACATGTTAGTCATCTTCCAGGATGATCCTGGCAAGTTTCTTTCCTTCTTCTGTCATCAATGTTTTTCTTTGTTTGAAGGTGAACTGAACCAAATGGAATCAAGACCTCTCTGTGTTTTTCAAGAAAAAACAAGGAAAACAAAGAAAAAATGAACCAACCACTGGAGATGATGCCCGTCCACTCCATCTACACTTGCTTCCTCAAACTTGATGGTGTGACGGAGACTTTCGTTAATCGCCCTCAAAATGTGCCAAAAGTAGAATTCCCATTTGATCATATCAATGACTGTTCATGGAAATTACTCACTTGTCAGAACACTTAGGTATGGACAGATATCCTGATTAGAGTGTGTCCGCTGCCGACAGGTTTAGTGACCAACATCCTCTGCAGTGACGTTGGTCATGACCAAAGAGCAGTTAGTGTTCAAACTTAGACTGGCAGCTCGGGGAGGCTCTTCTGAACATTTCCGTTCTCTAACACAGTCAAAGATTCTGATAGATCTTGGTTGTAAAACCCAACGGTTGAGCATGAGGTTTCAGGGGATGATGAGGTGTCACAGTGTAGAATGGCATCTTGTCCAACTCTTCTATAGACAGAAGTGCATTTTCCATTAATGCCTGATAGAAAATAAATTAGACATCACGTGTGAAATAATCTGCAAGAAGATGTCCATTTTTTTTGTTATGGAACTTTGGGAACTATTCATGTCTTACCTCCACTGTTGAATCTATACTAAAGAATCACACAGTTGATCATAATTAGGGATGCACCGAATATTCGGCCACCGAAAATTATCGGCCGAAAATGGTTAAAAAGGCCCTTTCGGCTTTCGGCCGAAAGGGTTTTAGCACCGAAAAAATATCACCGAATGTCAGAACAGGCTTACGTTGGTAACCTAACGTGTTGTTGTGATGACGTAATAAAGACGCGGCGACCATGCTCGCGGCTGGCTCACAGGGGGGGGGGGCATTGACCTTTGTCATCGAGATTGCCTTGAGCCTTTAACAAATCGTATTAAATAATCTGATGAGACTGTAAACAGAATAGCTGAAATTTTAACAAACTAAATAACTCAGTTTCCTCTAACCATTAACCCATGTTTGTATAATGTAGTTAACTCCGTGTGTTGCTGCTAGCATACATAACACCTGACGTGGAAACGTTACTCGTGGATGGGGCTACAGGGCTGCTAGAAAGACGGTCGAACCCGGTACATTCCTCCGTCTGCATGCGGTGCACTTTTGCTAAATGTTTAGACAAATTGCTCGTGCTTACATGCTAAGCTCTTATTGCACTTATGGTAACAAGTATTCTCCACATCGAGACGGGTAAAGTTTAACCACACCTCGGAGCGCGTTCTCTCCGCCATCTCCGCAGTGTGCTCCGCTGCATGTAGCAGCTGCGTGTGTGTAAACTGCCCCGCCCCCTCGCACACAGACGGGGAGAGATCTCGTCTGATCGAAAATACATCATAGACGCATTTGTTGTCTTTGCATATTAGAAACGAGTTGGCGACACTAAGACTGCGATATAATGTTTTTTAGCAATAATACATGACATATATAAATGTACTCTATGCGTTCAAAAGTGCTGAATAAATGTTTTATGGACCCATAATAGTGATTATTATTTAAGTTAAGTTTTGCCATAATCATGTCTATTTCCATAATCAGGTAGCTGAACAACATTGGTAAAAAATGTATACATTATATATATATATATATATATATTTCTATTAATCATTTTCGGCCTTTCGGCATTCGGCCAACTGTTTCCTATTTTCGGTATCGGTTTCGGCCAAGAATTTCCCCATTCGGTGCACCCCTAATCATAATAACAAGTTTGACACAGATCTGTACATATTATGTAATTCTCTGAGTGTAATATATGTTGTACTCTATGTATAAACTGACTTCATGCATTTAAAATATATTTGAATATTCTATCACATTACTGATTGTAAAAAAAATACTTTTGTGTCTTGTCTCACACAACATTTGGCTTATTTTCAAAGCTTATTAAAAGGTGCCTCTAAAACAGGAAATTATGGCTGGTTCCTGTTATTAATTACAACTAAAGTTTAAATAAGGAAAAAAAAGAGACTTACCTTGAAACTGAAGTACCAAAATGAGAGTACATTCAAGTAAAATGTTGCGTCCATTCTGTCAGACGTTTATTCTCTGCTACAAATATGCGATGATGCCGTTTCCTCTCAGTGGTTAGCTTATTGAGAAAAATGTCTTGTCCACCACACTGCTTGACGTACAGTAAGTCCAAGAGAGTAACACTTACCTCGCCCTTTAAACAGACAGCACACAACAGCCAAAAAAGATCTTGGATAGGCCTAAACACCATTAGGCCTCTCCAACCTTTTGCATAAAATAAAAACACCAACATAACATTGTAAGAAACATGAACTACAGCTGAAGATGATGGGAATGTAATTAGTTATGCAGGTATTTAGTCAATATTTTAATATTGGACTACCTTTTTAACCAAGTATGGTGGCAGATCAAAGTTAACACAATTAATTCTAAGAGAAAGACAAAGGTGTGTAAAAGGTGAGACATGTCAGTCGAAAATGCTCACACCTGAATACACTCTGTATCTTTGTAGCTTCAAATCCAGTCCCTATTGGATTCCAATGTAAAATAAAGAGGAGACATGGCATGAAAGATCACTGCACATTTTGAGTCCATGTTACTGTAGCTTCATCAGAATAAATGTATTCTACACTGCATAGTGCATATTATGGAAGCTTTATAAGAAGATGAAAACAGCACAGCCACAGTGCAGTAGCTTCATCTGAATATATAAGCGCATATTACACCAGTATATAAAGACCATAAAACAGCCTCAGCGCACATTACAGCAGTTTTTAACTATTTCATTTCATTTCAAACCTTTATTTATACAGATAAATCCCATTGAGATCATTGATCTCTTTTTCAAGGGAGACCTGCTAACTATGTCTATTTAATGGAGACATATCCTATATCTTGTTGTACACTCTACCTGCTTCTTTCTGAGGCAGTGTCTCTACCATCTTAGGTAAGAAGACTTCCAGGAAATGAAATAAGTCCTGAAACACTCCTGTCTTGTTGCCAACTACTATATACAAACACACACAGAAAACACTTGTGCATAATACACTAGCTTCACACAAATGTGAAAATAGCCCAGCAAGGTACTGTATGGCAGTACAGTACTGGATGACATGTATTAGAGTAGCTTGAACACAATACAAAAGACCACTGAACAGAATAGATGTGCACACCACTGCACATCTAAAGTGCATATTACAATAGCTTCATTTAAATATGAAAACAGCACAGCCACAGTGCATTTTTAAAGTAGCTTTACCTGAATATGAAAACAGCACTGCACAGCTAAAGTGCACATTACAGTAGCTTCATTTAATAAAAGAGCACAGTCACTTGGGATATTACTGTGGCTTCGTCATAACAAATATAAGCACTGGTTGCAGCAGCTTTATCAGAATATATGCGTGCGTATAAGCACTACACGGCGGGCCGCACTGCACACACACACACTGAGCCACTTACCTGCTGCCCCGCTTCTCCTCAACTGCTTCCATTGCCTCCGGTTTTCCACTAGCTGGGGCTTCTTGTTGTTTAGTCGTCTGTTTCTGCCACAGATCCGTTTCAATGTGCATGTCTGATCTTCTGCATGTTGCTCTTGTTTGTCTCCATCTTCATATTGTAGCTCTTCCTCGTGCAAGCACTCACGCGCTAACGTTAGCACAGTGCTACTGTGGTGGAAAGTTGAAAGAAGTTATTTTCGCGCACTTTCTCCCCTCAGTCAACGCCGTTTCCTTTGTTTCTGTTTCTCGACTTTTCTCGTGTTTGGAGCATTAATTCAAATGTTCACCGCTAAAAACATTTACCCGCGCTCAATCTTCGTCCTGATTCCCATAGACATATAAACAGTTTATATGTGTTATATGTTTATATGTCTATGCTGATTCCGCCCTCACTTGACCTCACTCTGACCTCACTTCACTTGACCCCAGGGCATCATGGGAAAAAGTAAAGTCTTATTTAATTTTTTTTTCTCAAGAAAAAATAGGTACATTTACAGTATGTACACACAAACTGTCCATACCAATGGGTCATATGAAAAGTTAAAAATATATATATATAGAAAAAAAGTGATGCAAAATAAAACAAGTAATGCATTCATAAAATATGTGTCAAATATATTGTTTAAAATTACCTTTTTACACCTGACGTTTTTTATCATGACGATTTACTGTAACAGTTATCATTCAAAATGTCCAATCGCCAATAATAAAAACATTTAAAAATATATATTAATATTATTAATATAACAATATTAATCATATCATAAATATTTGTATTATTATCATTGTAATTAGTATTGTTTGTTTATTTATTTTGATATCATTATTCTTATTGTTGTTGTTGAGTAAATATGGTTTAAGGGCATTTTAAGCCACATTTAAATTGTTCAAACAGCATTTATAGAGCCTTTACATGTTAAACGATGCTATATTAATCTGAACATGGAGCTGCTTGCAGAATGTAAAGTGCATAACTTTATATTTTAATAAAGTCAAATGCAGGCTTTTTGTGCAGAAAGTCTAAAATGTTTTCAAGAAAAGTATGATTTATGATAATTAAAGGGAAGAATTAAAGGTGGGGTATGTAATTTATTTCAGAAACACTTGTTGTTATATTCCATGGAATGCTCTTAACATCCCGATAGCAATGAATACATTAAATGCTTTGACAATAAATACATACAAAAATGTCATCTGTGGAAGCCGTGGCGCTGTAAAAAGCACGACCAATCATCTGAGCCGGCCCGGCTAAAATAACTGGATGGCCTACCTGCCTGTCAGCCTTCCATCTGGGCACAAACTTATCTCGTGCCTTCATTGGTCATGTGTATTTTCAAATTCTAGCACACTCGAGCTGGTTTCTCCAAAATTACCTACCCCACCTTTAAGCATGATGTGTAAAACTCGTACTTCTCAATCTTTACTTTGATGAAAGAAGACCAAACTATGAGCCTTAATTGTCCTTGTTGAATAAATGTTTATTAAAACACGAAATCTGACAACAGAGGAGACCTTGGTATATATGGACACTGCTGTCTTTAAACTCATGATGACATTCACTCTTTGACAGTATTTCCCACATATTAGTATACATAAATGGAAAGCACTGAAGGATCTAAACTAATTATAGCAGTGTACGTTTTTGGACATGGGGTATCAGACTACAGACTACAAATGCATAAGAGAAAAAACAGTACAAGACATTTTTAGCTAAACAAAATTCAGTCATTCAAAATCATTTGAAGCTCAATTAATCAATTTATGTGCCTTCATTACGAAAGAAAACTCCCCAAACAGCGTGAAAACACCTCTGCATATTAAAACCAAAGCATAAAAGACCTTCTTTATTTACACATTCAGCAATACATCATCCTATAAATTGAGTTCATCTGATGTATGGTACGTTCACTGTCTTTTAGCTCCATTTTTGGTCTCCACCACCTCCTGAGAAACGTCCTGTCATTTACATGGAGCTGGCTGATGGCATAAAATCAAATCTAATAGCTAATGCCGAAGTTTGAGATGTTTCTTTGTTTGTCAGTCAAACTGTCTGCCACAGAAAGCAGTCAGACAGATATTGTAACCTAAGATGTAAAAAGAGTCAATGGTTTGAACTCCAAGTGTGAAATCCCTGATGGTTTTTGAGTTTCTGACGAGCTGAAGATGTTGATCAGGGCCACCTAGCATTAGCAAGACGGACTCCCCCATTCTCATACTCGATGTCTTCATCATTCCTAAACTTTGAAGCACAACAAAAGAAAAGAGATTCTTAAAAATAATTTCAAAGGAATAGTAACGACGGACTAAAATAGAAAATAAAATTGCTTAATATTAGTTTTAGTTTCATTACTCACTTTGTTTTTGTCCTTAAGAATGCATTTTGTGTTACCTAGGGGGGAGAGAAGAAAGAAAATAAGTATTACAATTCTATGATATACCAGTTCAACCGAAATTAAGATCTGAATTTCCTTACATATCCTTTTGATGATTAGGACGGCGCTAACAATAATCACGACCACTCCTGCAATACGCACAGCCCACATGGCGTAGCTATGAGGCACATCTGTGATATTACCTGAATGGAAGTACAATATTAAAATCAGATATTTGAAAAACCAATATGCAACGATTTAGTATCTGGTGGGCTGCATTTTCTCTTACCTGGATTGGATATTTCCGTCTGGTTCCCGCCTAGGAAGTCAGGTGTGTAGTCAGACTGTATCTTTGTGCCGCTGTGCTGTTCAAACCGACAGGTGTATTTCCTGTTGTGGCCGCTCTGCTGCCTCACAGTCAGAGAGGAGACACATTTCTCCTGTCCGTGAAAATGGTACCCGACACCTTCATCCAGCAGCACGGTTCCCGTCTCATCCACCCAGGGGATGGTGCCCTTTTGGCAAAAACCGAGTGTACTGTGACGAAAGAGAGAGCACTTTAACTTGACCTCACCGTCCCTCATTGGATCAGCATCTAGTGGAGATGGAGAGACTGAGAGAAGACAAGTGAACTCTGTGAACTCAGGATAGAAAATGATTTACATCTTCAAGTTAAAAGAAAACAGTTCAAATAATCAAATATAGTCGTAGCACATAATGAAGATGTAAAATGGGACACTAAAAATACACATTTACAACGTATAAAACACCTAACGCTAACCAAATGTCCCTCCCTTAAGGCAAGGGACAATAAGTTGGTCTATCTTCCAAAAAGTTACCATTTAATCTATTCCAAGTCAAGTTAAAGACCACGTCTAGTCAAGCCCAGGTAAAGACCAATTAAAAAGGCAGTCAAGACCAATTCAAAAGCAAACCAAACCAAATCCAGTCCTGTTCAAAATGGAAATTTCCAATGCTGCTTTCACGCCTAATATGGTCAAAATAGCTTGGATAAAAGGTCCTTCTTGTTAATGCATCCAAACAGATGATAACAGTACATTTAGAAAGAATGTATATGTACGTTAAAAGTAGACATTTATGAGTCTGGGAAGGCATGAGTTCAATACCAGTGCAAGACATCCAGAAAGTGGAACTATAGCCCTGCTACAAGAACCTGACAAGTTAAAATGAATCCACTCACTGAGTCAGAATCAGAATCATAAGTGAATATGGTGAAAAACGGCCGATAGAAACGACTCACTTGTCAGAAGATTCAGATATACTTCCTCGCTCCCCCCACACTTGTAAAGTCCAACATCCTCAGCAGAGACGTTGTTCACGACCAAAGAGCAGTCAGAGTCTAAACTCCTGCTAACAAAGTCTATCCAAACATCAGGAAGAGTCGAATATCTGTTGAAAACCCAAGCAACGTTTGAGCAAGTTGGGTCGGAAAATGATCGACCAGCACAAGGCAGAAAGACATTTTCTCCAGGTCTTGTGTAGACGATTTCTCCGTGGGTGATTGCTGAAAATAAAAATGACACCATTTTACACATACAATTATCTGAATACAGTAAATATCAGATAATAAAGATTCCAAGAAACACCACAGTGTATTACATTATAAACACATACAATAAACAAGATAATGATCCTGCTTTTTACCTCAGTTTATATCAAGCTATAAATACTGTATCTTCAAATTACAAAAAATGTATTGAGGACATTTTTTTTTTTATGTCAACACATTTTACCTGCAAAGTAGACGTTAATTGCCTATAATTAAAATAATCAGTAATAATCTTCATTGTGCTGATATGATACTTGATGGTATTTATGACAAGTTTTTATATTTCCTTTCTATCTTCTCTTACACAGTTGTCATTGGCATGTTGCATGAAGCGGAACATGTTGTAATTCTCCCTAAAGGCCACTAGATGCCCCTGTTTCAATGCCCCAGTGTAACAGTCTGGTACACTGGGGTACAGCATCACAGTGTCGAGGCCCACCAGAAAAGAGGATAAATGTGATTTAAAATGTGGTTTTGAATGATATAGATAGAGATGAATAGTAAATAGAGATAAATAAAAATATAGATTAAGATAAATGTGAGACAACACCCAGTTTCATACCAAGGCTGGCCTTTCTTAGACGTTTAACCTTGTCTGGTCTTATTCTGTATTCCAAGATTACTGTCACTTTAAAGACACAATCAAAAATATGTAGGAGGAAATGTGCATGTTGTCATATATATTTTCAGCTGCACTGTCAAGTGAAGTGCCATCGTCGAGAGGAAGCAACCCCCCCTGCTCTAGATGCTTATCTATAGAACAAGATGATACGATAAAGATAGAGATAACCACAACAAATAAGAACATTTCAGCAGTATTCAAATGTTAAAGGTACTGTTAAAATAATTTAGCATTTTTAAGCCATTCGGAAGTAGGGTTGCGGTGGTCTAATGGATAGTGAGGTGGGCTGAAGATCGGAAGGCTGTGAGTTCAAATCCCATCTGCAACACCACCACTAGTGTGCCCTTGAGTTACATTACATTACATTACATTTAGCTGACGCTTTTATCCAAAGCGACTTACAATAAGTACATTCGACCAGGAAGACACAACCTTGAAGAAAACAGAATCATATAAGTACATCAGGTTTCATAGAGCCAAACATTTCAAGTGTTACTCAACTGGCTTTAGGTAAGCCAGTCCTTTATTAGTATATAAGTGCTTCGTTAATAGTTCTAACGCTCGAAGTGGAGTCGAAAGAGATGAGTTTTCAGTTTGCGCCGGAAGATGTTGAGTGAGGCGCTTAGCCCTCAGTTACTCCAGGGAGAATGTCCCGGTAATTGTAAGTCGCTTTGGATAAAAGCGTCAGCTAAAAGCTGGGGAATTTTGGAAATATTTCATATTGGAAACTTGGGAATGTATGGGAATTGAGGGTAATGTAATCGAATTGTATCATATCCAAGCATAAATATAAACATTTTGTTTTGTCATAAGAAGACATCCATGCAAACTGATAGAATAAAAAAACATGACATTTCAACAGATTTATTTGTAAGTAGAACAGAACAAGTTTTAATAATTGTATTGAACAATCATTTGTTTCATTGAAGAACAAAAACATGAATGTTGAATTAAATATTACTACTAGAAATCATCCGTGCTTGTGACGGAGGAATGCACAGTGCCTGTAGGGTGTGGTCTCAATAGCCATGCAGTAAGCAGTGTGCTATGTGCATGTGATTGAGGAATGGCATGGATATTCAAGTGTCCTTGAATGGCATCTGTTTGTTTTAGTCAAGATTATGGTAAAATATACTTTCCCAACTACATTTAAGTTCCCTACAAAGAGCCAACCTTCAATTTAGAAAATTCCCAATTTATTCCCATGGAAAGTTTCCATCTTTGAAAATTCCCGGAATGTTGCAACCCTATTCAGAAGCACACAGTATCGTCCTCCAAAGTTTAACCAATAGTATTTCTTGAATAATCCACACATAGTAATCTTAATGCGATTATGTGATGTTCATGCGACTGTGGCTGCAAGGGAGTGCGGTCGTCTTTCAACCAGAAGGTTGTGGGTTCGATCCCAGCCCATGCAGTCAACATGTCGATGTATCCTTGGGCAAGATACTTAACCCTGAGTTGCTCCCGATGGCATGGCCAACGGTGTGTGCATGTGAGGTAAGATACACTGCTCTGTATGAATGGGTGTGAATGGGTAAACGACATGTAGTATGTAAAGCGCTTTGAGGGGTCTTAAAGACTGGATAAAGCGCTATATAAGTACAGTCCATTTACCATTCATGAGTTTGTTCCCCAAATAGAAAAGCTATGTTTCCTTGTGTTGGAAAGACAATTTGAGGACTGAAAACTAAATATATTATCTTGGTAAGCTTACTCTTCATTTTCAAAATGTCTTCTACCTAAGCGAAGAACACTATTCACAATTCACTTGGTGAATCCTTGAAATCAAACATCACTTATCAAATAGAAAGAAATCATGGACATGGATAAAAACGTATATCATTATAAAACTAAATGTTCTTATAATTGTCAGAATCCCCCAATCAAAAGGTTGGACAAAAATAATCCAGCGCTGGTTTAATGTTCCCCTGCTATAATAATTAATAATATATGTTGCATAAACAGAAACTCTTAAAGAGCTAAAGACAAGCAGATAACTTACCTTCAAAATTAAGCACCAAAATGAGTATTATTGCCAATCGAGCCATCCTCTGCGTCTTCTTCTCTGGAATCAAACGACGATGTTTGAGGGCTTTTTGTGTCCGGTACAGAGCTTTCTGTCGATGGTGAAACTTCCTTTTTTGTGGTTGAGTTTGTGAGTTAATTATAATACTTTTTGTGAAACAGCATCCGTCCGCCTTTCACTGTTTAACCTTTCACTTGGAAAAAAAGTTTGAATGGGGAACTGAGGTCACAGATTTTCCGACGAAATGCTAACAACACATTAACTTTCTGTATCTGATGTGATTCAGTTAGACACTAACTTCAAACTACACTAAATCCACCTAGTTTCTTTTAACAATCGCAGGTACAAATTGGTAGGAAGACAAGGTTTGAAGAACATTTAGTTGAGGTGCACTAAACAGTGTATTAATTAATAATATCAGAAATATTTTCAAGATGATTTTATGTCTCTACTTATGGGGGAGCTGCTCAATTGTCTTCTAAATCGAAGATACAAGGCTTTTCCGTGATATTCAAGTGACTGTAAATAGTGAGCAACCATCAGGTAAATGACAAGACATTCAAAGACAGTAAAATGCTTTTATTGTTGTGATCAGACTCAGTTTATTTTGATTTGAAATGTATAGAATAATGTCATCTGCATATAACGTGATTCTAGTTCAACATCATAAAAAAAATGACTTGAAATCCAACAGCAGCTTCACACATAAATGAAATGAAACATTTTGAAACATATTTTGTTCAACAATCTGCACCAATAGAAATGTCTCCAATGCAGTTTAGGGTCAAAAGGATAAGGCTGGCAATATTCTGTATTTGATCATTGTCAATTTATCGAGATGAAGACACTGTATATACCCATAACTAATCGTGTGCTTCAAAGTCTGATATATCTTCTCTCTTCTGAGCCCCATTGTTGTCCAACAACTATCAATTCAAATCAAATCTCTACTGTGACATGTCTCCATGCTTTAATGTTCAAAAAGCTCTTTATTTCTCTCATACTGCCTGTGCTGCAGCACCTCTTCTCACCCTCTGTCTGAAACCAGAGCCCAGTCTGCTCTGATTGGTTAGCAGGCCGGCTCTGTTGTGATTGGTCAACCGCTTAGAGATGTCCCGCCCCTTAGCCTATCACGTACAACGAGTGCTAGCCAATACAAGCGTGAGTGTTACAGAGTGACGTCACTAAGTTATGGAAGTAAACAAAGGACAGCACATGATATTTGTTTTCCAATTCGACCTTGTGAAATATTTTTTGTTAACAATGAACAAATGTTAAAAAAGCATCTTGTAAACAACGTAAAAGTTGGCGGACCAAACATGACTTTTCGGCCTTGAAATGAAAAATATTTTAAAAACCTAAGAGAATTAGAATAGAATAGTTATTAGCCAGACTTGATTGAACAAATACATTAAATAACCGTATGCAAGACTAAAGTGCACTAAAACAGTTTGTGTTATAAAAACTAGACAAAGTCATATATTAATACATGTTTACAACAAATTTACAAAATAAATATTGTAAACCAAAAACTAAGAGAACAGATGTAACAGTTGCCATGTTAAAGAGTCTCTCTCTGCAGATGTTATGTTATTCTGGGAGCTGGAAACATGTTGTAACCATTTCCTGAAACAGCATGTCATTGAGCCATCGAACAATACAGTTTCTTTCACGAGTCATATTTAAAAAATAAAGTAGTATTTTTGGACATAATGCTGCGAAACCAGGATGATGGAGAGGGGAACACGTGAAGCTGTGTGATGTTTAAAGAAAGGGTAGTGGACATTCAGCTTGTTGTGTTGAGGTTGTTTCATTTGAAAGACCATGAACCGCTGCTATTGATTGAAGGATCAAATATAAAAAATAAGCCGAGAAACTGGTTGTTGTGGATGTTTTGATTGTGACCATATGTTGTCTGTTGTTGTTTTTAATTTGACTGTGCTGCTGCCTATCTTGGCCAGGACTCTTTTGAAAAGGGGATTTTTAATCTTATGGCGCATTTCCACTACAGCGCAGAGCTCGCTTTAAGCGTGCCGTGCCCGGCCCGTTTTTGGTTACGTTTCCACTTAACGTAGTTCCGGCTAGCGGGTACTATTTCATAGTTTTTCTGGCCCCATAAAATCGAGGTTCTTTCCGGGCCAACAACCAGGCAGAGTCGGGCTGAGTATGCTAAACTAGAGAGAGAATCGCTGGCAAGGGGGCTACAACTACAACAAGATGAACATATTTGACCGTGATTTAATTGTAATACACGTTTCAAAATGATGCCGAAGTAACAACATACTGATACCGGTTAGTAAAAACCATGAATTAATGCTTTGACAAGTCTGCAGACAGACGGCAGAGAAACACCTTTTAAAATGCGTGTTTTTCTAAATGTAGCTTGGTTAAGCTAACGTTATATATGCTCCGACCGTCCACACTCACAACAACGGCCTACAGACATAAATAAACCAGCGACTGTATTCTCCATGACACAGGCAGTCTGTGGTTTGTACTTGTTTAACTTCTGTCTAGTTTCTGAACAGATATGAGGAGCTGTGAGCTCTGAGTGCTAACAGCTAACGGCTGTGTTGGTTTTCTGTGGTTCTCATTGAAGATGACGTCACGGCTCCGCCTACACTGCGTTACTATAGTAACTGCCCCAGCTACTAAACTGTAATGGAAACGCAGCATAAAGTGAGCCTGGCCTAACGAGGCCTAACCATACCGAGCGAGGCCCTGTAGTGGAAATGCGCCATTAATGAGACCTCCCTGGTTGAATCAAATCAAATGAAACTACCTCGTCGGAAGTTAGAAACAATTACTTGCTTGCTTTATCCTTTGCTGTCGGGGCAGCAACAAAATGTCTTTGAGGAAGATTTCACAACCTTGCTTTAAGAAAACAAGAAGTGTCTTATCTAGTAATCACATCCAGTGAAACAGGATGTGAGCTTTTGGACACAAAAGTTGAAGCATGACCAATAAATACACATTTTCCGTCTATTTAGAAACGTGTTGTACCCATTTCCTGAAACAGCATGTCATTGCCACGAGCCATCGAACAATACAGTTTCTTTGATGAGTCATATTTAAAAAAGAAAGTAGTATTTTTGGACATAATGCTGCAAATTCAGCATCATTCTCACCAAGTAAGAAAAGGCTCTATTCTATGTAACAAAAAAAACTAACATACATCTAAAAAATAAATGAGTATCGTTTGTTGTGCTTCTCCTCTCCCTCTGCTTGCTTTGTTAGTGTAACACACCACAAGATGGCGTTGTCCTCTCGTCTGTGAGCTGTCTGGACAGAGTGTGATAGAGACATTGAAATCACATCTCAATCATAACACTGGGTATAAAACCTAAAGTTGTGCGTGTGTTCCTGATTGTGCACTGAACTCAGAACACTGTTTGGTCTGTTGTGGCTTGTGTATCGCAGTGACTACATTTCATCTGCAGATAGTTATTTCTCTGATATCTTCCTCAGTGTTTCGCTTATTGGTGTCCGGGATCGTTCATAGCAACACAATGGACTCTTATAGGAAGCTCAGAGATGCACTCCTGAAATCGAAGAGACAAATTCAATTACTATTCAAATGGTACTATTTTTTCGCAGTAATCAACGCGCGCTGAATTCGCCTTTTCCTGCTGTAACGTGCCCAGTTGGTCACAAAGAAAGAATTTAAAGCGGCTATCATAGATTTTCAATTAGATGAATGTATGGTAATTCAATATCTATCGCCATATGAGATACCACAACGGTGAAGTATTGCAATATTTATATATTAGCAGTTTTCAAACGGGCTGAATATGGTAATGTTCCTGGAGATAATGCTATTTATTATAATTTCCTTCTGCTGCAGCTTCGCATTAAAAGCATAATGTGACGAACATACATTTACTTATCATGTAGTCACAGGAAATGCCTTTTTTTGTCTCTGACCTTGATGCTTTTTATTCCAAATGTGTCTTCAAATAGTGGACTTTTTAGGCCTTTTTGATCAGCCGAAGAGCTGTTAATATATTTAAGGGAGTAATGGAAGAGTCAGGTGCAGCCCCAGTGACTGACTCAGGGCAAAGATTGTTTGTTTTGCTAGCTATAGTAGCTCCTAATATTCTGGGATGTGCAGTATTTGACCACATTTGCGTTTCCTCCCAGTAAATAGGGTATGCTTTATCAATCAGGACTGAAAACCGAAAGATTACCGCTTTAACTCGTATAGATCGATGTGCCAACAAGAAAAGCTGCAAATAAAGGAGGATTTCGGACCTCCCTGTACTTAAATGTCATAAATTTAGCACAAAGTTTGCATATTATTCTGCCGACTAAAAGAAAACGGGCACAAGCATTCGCAGCTACTTCTTGTCTTGAATATGCAAGCAGCACTAAAGTGCGTTTTATAATGACGGCATCTACCCGAAGCAGCTTGGAACCAAATGTGAGTTGTTCTCCTTCTTCCACAGCTAACATTACCACTGCCATACTTACGGAAAACGTTCAAATGAAGCCCCATGAACAACATTTACAGTAAGAGGATGATTCAAGTAAACTCAGGAGATGTCGGTTCTGTGCAAAACCAAACCAAGCGACTCTGTAGTTCTTCTTCACTGCCTCCAAACGAAAAGTTGGAGTGTTTTCTGTGTACAGCAAACGTGTGACGGCGATCTACGAACTGGAAGTCAGTCCTTGTTTAAAAGGCAGATTCACATACAGTAATCCAACTAGGAGCACCATGCTTCACACAAGAAGAGCAGCAGTAATCCTCTGAAGTCAGCATTCACCCTCAGCGTCTTATTGGTCTCCACATCCAGGGTTTCTAATCATCAATCAGCGTCAATAAAGTTCACCTTTAGGTCCTTCACATGTGTTTGATGCCCACAGATGTGCCCGAGCAGCAGGGAGACCTTCCTCCTCCTGAGATCCAGTGACTCAGCAGCATCACAGCGAGGTTTCACGGGAAAAGCTGACCGAGGTTTCAAGTTTGTCTCTGTTGGTTTTCTCTCCTGGAGAGCAGTCCTCGGGACAATTGGTAGGAAGCTAGGAAAGAGACGGAGAAAGTTAGATGGGGATCATTTAAACTAAACCTAGGAGAAAACATTCAATTCAAAGATTCAAGGCTTTTATTGTCATGTGTACATTAGCTACAGGGTAGTTATAACCAGGGGTGCACATAACTTTGTTGCCCTGGTTCTCAAAGGAGCACCTGGAGATGTTGCTTGGTGCTCATCCTTAAAATGAAATAAACCGTAACTTTTGAGGGGTCTTGACTTTATTTGCCAGACACACGGCACTGAACACACATGCAGAGGTGAACACAGAACACACGTGCAGAGGTGAACACAAGACAACATTAGCACGAGCAGTAATCCTACAAGCTGTCATCACTCCTCCTGACTGTTCTCCTCACTGTCTTCCTCTCTGTCAGACATGGTAGCTGATGATGTAGGCCTACTTCTTCCTCTCTGGTTGAGTCTGCACTTAGCTGCTTGCATCCACAAGTCAACAGCTGGGTTTGGGTCGAAAGTCTCTGTTGTCATCTTAGACAAGTGGATGTAATCAAATAAGTATGTGAACATAACCAATAACCTACCATAGCCAATAACAAATTAATGTAACTTATTTTATTTGTGTTGTTCATTCATATCTTATTTTACCTTAAAAAAAAATTATTTATGCATTTTTTTTTTTTTATCTCCAGTTTTAAAGCATATTTTTGGTTACTGTCCTATAGTATACATTGGAATGATTTCAAACCTGTTTATCCCAATAATTATAAAGGAGTGCCTTGGAAATATGTGTTCACATAAATTGTGACCAAACTGTTTGAACTTAGACTAAAGTGAACTATCTAAACACTCAGAGTCCTTACCTCACTGAGCTGTAGTTATCAGCCTCTCAGTCTGACTGGAGACGACTCTCCCTCCACATTATTGTAGAAACATCTTCTTCTTATATCCATTAGAGCAGCTAGCACCAGATGCTAATAACAACAGCCCTAACAACCCTTCCTACCCTCGCACTTTGGCTGTGAACATCCCCCATTTTCATCACGTACAGCGCCCATCGTACAGGGCAAATGAAACGTGTAACCGGGGTGAAAAGGGTGTTACATTTACTTAATTATGAATATTGTTACATCAAGGCCGAAAATTAGGATGAGCCCCAACGGTCAAAAATGTTTTTTTCCCTCCTAGAACTGCCAGCGCAGCGCCTCCCCGGATCTGGCGCCCTAGGCGAACATCTATAACGCCAGTGCTACGGGCCGGCCCTGAGTTCATATGCAACTCGCAAATATCTTTCTCTCTCTCTCCTCTCTCCTCTCTTTTCTCTTCTCCCTTCTCTCTCCCCCTCTCTTCTCTCTCTCCCTCTCTCTCTCTCAATTTTGGTGCGCAAATGCGCCTTTTTTCAAATGACCCGGTGCTCTTTTTTTGGCGGAGGTGCGCATGCGCACCTGCGCACCAGTTATGTGCAATGACAATGAAAATCTGAGGTCACAGGCTCCTCCAACAGTGCAACACAATAAAACAGATCAATTAGTGCAAGTCAATACATATAAAATATAGTAGAAAACATCCAAGTTATCGCTTTAAACTCTCCAATAAACTCTCAATAAACCTGACACAAAACAGGCCATGAAGTTGTATGACTCTCATTTTATATATTTATGTGATATTGTGATTATATCACCTTTCAAATTGTTCTTAAGAAAAATGAATATCAGTGCATTCAAACACCACCAGGTGGCGCCAAAAGAAAGCTAAGTTAAAATCCTTCACATGCAGGTTTTAGTGGTTGTAAATTGAGGTAGCAGTAACAGTTTTGAGGAAGGACACTAGAGCGATGACTCAGTAGGATGATGGGAAAATGACTCAGATTTTATGGTTCAAAATTGTAAAAACGTTCTCGTCTGAAGGGTGCAGGGAACCTGGGGGGGTTCTGCTGTTGGGGAAGGGGGATTCAAGGGGAGGAGGATTGTATAGCTTTGTTTGTGAAGAGGACAGATACACAAAGGAGACTTTATATCAGAGTGACAGGGGAGAGTTCAGGGAAAGAGGAGGAATGTTGAAGACTGTCTGGACATAAAGCCCCTCCACAGGGAGGAGGAACTCTGAACAAAGACCCTCTGAACACTGTCCTTTAAAACGGCTACAGAAAGGAGAGGGGGATACACTTTACAACTGGATCCTTACACTGGACATTTAGAGCCAAAATCTGGTATTCAGCATTCAAATCTGTATTAATACTAGGGATGGGAACGATTAATCGAATATTCGAAATTATTCAGGTATTCGAATGTGAGTTATGAATATCTTTATTGTAATTTCTTTTTTTTCTTTTTGGGTGGGGTGCCTAAGTTGATTACATATTATCAAATGGAATAATTCAATGTATACGACAGTGCCATAGCTAAGTGTGTCAGGTCTAAAGGTGTGTTTTGCTCCGCTCACCGGCCCCTCACAGCGGGCAGAGCTGCTGATCTCTCTCTCTCGCGTCAGGTTATACTTCACTCGCGTTTATGTCCAAGATTTAAAAAATGTATGAGGAATGTATGAGGAATTGATTAAGAATTTTAAATAAATGTGATGTATTTTGTGAAAGCAAATCTTGAAAGTCAACAAATGTAAAAAATTGACTAAAGAGTCAAAATGTTTTTGTGTATTTTGTGTTTTCATGTACTTACAGCTTGCAGGCGGTTGTTTTCTGCTCCCATGTTGACGCTGTGTCTTTTCAGATCTGACTTAATAAAGGCTGAAACATAAAACGAGGAAATTACATTTACATTTCAAATAGAGAGTACATTACATACACAAATACACACACACCATCACTTCAGGGGACATTACATTGACTTACATGCATTTCCTGGAGACTTATCCTAACCTTAACCATTAAGGGAAGCCAGTCCCCACACGTGACTGTGTAAACAGATTTAGGTCCCCACAAGGATATTAATTATACACACACACATACATACACACACACACACAGCATACCAGTGAGCAGTATTCCCAGAGAGATCCAGGCGCAGAGGAACAGGTTTCCGATCAGAGGACTGCGGTGTGTCAGTTGGCCCTGAATCAGAGTGAAGACGATCCCAAATAACTGCAAACACACACACACACACACACACACACACACACACACACACACACACACACACACCACACACACACACACACACACACACACACACACACACACACACACACACACACACACACACACACACACACACACACACACACACACACACACACACACACACCACACACACACACACACACACACACACCAATTGTAGTGAGTGTTGCTTGACAGAGAGGAGGATAAACAAAGGATTCTGACTGTGATAGAGTTCACTGTGCGATACCTGAGCGAAAGCGTTGAGGAGTCCCGAAGACGTCCCCTCAGACTCGGGGTAAGTGATCTCCACTCCGAACTCAAAGCCCAGCGGCAGGTACCCCGTCATGAAGAACCTGACACACACACACACAACACACTGATAAACATCAACAAACAACAACAACCCAAAGAAGTAGTCCATGGCGATGTAATCTGAGAGCCAAGGGTTTTTTCAACAACGCTCAAATGCATGAAAATATCTGTTTCGATTGTATCTTCTATTATAGTATTTTTTTTCCATCTCTATATATTTATTTAGGTGCTTTTAAACTATATTACATGTTTGTTTTTATTAAAAATAACCTTATTAAATAAAAATACAAATGTTTTATTTTATTTTTAACATGTTTATATTTCAAATCAGGAGTTATTTTAGGAGTTGTACAACTGAAGGAATATTACACAAATCCCATTCAATACGTAATATATTATTACACAATTAATATAAATGATTACATTATTTTGTCATTTCATTTTCATTTGGTTTCTTACGGTTTTAGCCATCAACATAAACTTGTACTGTAGGCTGTGAAGCTCAGTAATAGACAAACAGTAAAGCATGACGAAGGGATCGACTAATACTCATTGTGCAGAGTGGTTGATCTTCTTCTTTATGAGATCCAGGGAATAACTGGAGCTGATTTACGAGCCGACGTAATTATTCCCCCGCCCTTGAATCACTATGGAACACTTGCCCTCCTATTGGCTAGGGCTCCAACACATTGTACGTGTACGTCTAAGCGGTTGACCAATCACAACAGAGCCGGCCAGCTAACCAATCAGAGCAGACTGGGCTCTGGTTTCAGACAGAGGGTGAAAAGAGGTGAAAAATAAAGAGCTTTTTGAACATTAAAGCATGGAGACACTACATACTGATATACACCTGAACATCAGCAGGAGAGGACTCTTTAAAGTAGATACACTACATACTGATATACACCTGAACATCAGCAGGAGAGGACTCTTTAAAGTAGAGACACTACACACTGATATACACCTGAACATCAGCAGGAGAGGACTCTTTAAAGTAGAGACACTACATACTGATATACACCTGAACATCAGCAGGAGAGGACTCTTTAAAGTAGAGACACTACATACTGAGATACACCTGAACATCAGCAGGAGAGGACTCTTTAAAGTAGAGACACTACATACTGATATACACCTGAACATCAGCAGGAGAGGACTCTTTAAAGTAGAGACACTACATACTGATATACACCTGAACATCAGCAGGAGAGGACTCTTTAAAGTAGAGACACTACATACTGATATACACCTGAACATCAGCAGGAGAGGACTCTTTAAAGTAGAGACACTACATACTGATATACACCTGAACATCAGCAGGAGAGGACTCTTTAAAGTAGAGACACTACATACTGATATACACCTGAACATCAGCAGGAGAGGACTCTTTAAAGTAGAGACACTACATACTGATATACACCTGAACATCAGCAGGAGAGGACTCTTTAAAGTAGAGACACTACATAATGATATTAATCTAAACATGAGAAGAATATGTCCTTTTTAAATCAAATTTGACAGACTTACCCCAGAGCTCCAGCAGTGAAGAAGACCAGGAGGATGTTGTCGAGGTTCAGAGTGAAGGTGAACACGATCATGCCCAGAAAAGACAGGAAGTACACGATCAGAGTCGTCATCCTGTAAAACACATCACACACACTCAGTTATTTCATTACTCTGATTGGCAGTCACCAATCAGGGATAAAGTGCTCCACTCCTGATCATCCTCTGCATGTCAGGGTATGATTTATTTCCCTCACACTTGATCTGACCCGACAGGTTTGGTTGGGACGGGATTAAACGCCCTTCAACTTAAGTGTCTCACGTTTTATTTCACTCCTCATCAACCTCCCAGCTGTACGACTTGTTTTGTTCTCAAACGAGCGTAAGACACGTGAGACAAATCGTTGATGAAGCTTTAAGGGAAGTCTCAGTATATCTCAGGATTTCATTGATTCCAGGGAAGAAAAACCACCCAAAATTATCTGGTTTGTTATATAGAAGATATACATTAAGCATTTCAATAAATCCTCACAGGAGAAAGTCACAAGAGAGACCTTAAAACAAGCTCTGTTGTAGCATCAGAAAAATACATTAATGCAGGGAGTTTTATCCAACTGGCTGTATCCTTAAAAAAACAAGAGTCTATAGTTAATTTGGTTGTTAATATTATAGATTGTGGTCAAAAGTAAAAGAAGGCTCCCTCCTCTCTTTGGGATATCACAAACACATTCCTTGCCCCTAGAAGCTCTGCTATGTTTAACAGAGCCTTCCCCTCTAGGTCTGCATTAGAAATGTAAACAGATCAAACACCCAACGTTGTAATAGAGAACGGCAAAGGATCAGGAGGAAAAAAACACTGAATTTGTCCATAAGATGTTTGTTTATAAGTATGTGCAGTTGTTCAAAAGAAAATATAAATGTACTGTAGAGATAGAGATTGTATTCGAAGTTTGGCAAAATATCAACAAAACTTATTTACAGAAAATCATCAGATCAGAAATCATTTTAATGGTATAGCGAATATAATCTTCGAAAAATGACTGCATTGCAAAACACGTTCAATGTTTAACAAAAGTTGGGAAGATTAAAGTGTGTGCAGGTGTTTCCTACTTGTATGTCTTGGTGTAGTCCAGCCAAAGCCCGCAGAGGACGGAGCCGACCATCCCAGCAACAACCAGAGTCAAACCAATTCTCCCAGCATTCAACTCCTGGTTCTGAGGAGGGGATATAGGATATGTTATTAAATTGTTGCAGTGTCAGTGATGATGTATTTTTTAAGGCAGACAAGTTAGCATTGCAAGGGTTCCTTTCACAAAAAGTCAATGGGATTTTTCGATTGGCTTTTGGATTATTGCAGAAAATAATGTGGCAAACACATATTTATATTCAGCAGGATAATCTCCACATATAAACCACGTTATTACTTTTTAAATAAAAAGCTAACATTAGGCAATAAAGCAACTACAGCACAGTCACATGACTTCACGTCACCACCGCTAAGCTAAAGGCGGCTAATGTTGGGCTATAAAGGAACTACAGCACGGTCACATGACTTCACATCACCACCGCTAAGCTAAAGGCGGCTAATGTTGGGCTATAAAGGAACTACAGCACGGTCACATGACTTCAGGTCACCACCGCTAAGCTAAAGGCGGCTAATGTTGGGCTATAAAGGAACAACAGCACGGTCACATGACTTCACGTCAGCACCGCTAAGCTAAAGGCGGCTAATGTTGGGCTATAAAGGAACTACAGCACGGTCACATGACTTCAGGTCACCACCGCTAAGCTAAAGGTGGCTAATGTTGGGCTATAAAGGAACTACAGCACGGTCACATGACTTCACGTCACCACCGCTAAGCTAAAGGCGGCTAATGTTGGGCTATAAAGGAACAACAGCACGGTCACATGACTTCACGTCAGCACCGCTAAGCTAAAGGCGGCTAATGTTGGGCTATAAAGGAACTACAGCACGGTCACATGACTTCAGGTCACCACCGCTAAGCTAAAGGTGGCTAATGTTGGGCTATAAAGGAACTACAGCACGGTCACATGACTTCAGGTCACCACCGCTAAGCTAAAGGTGGCTAATGTTGGGCTATAAAGGAACTACAGCACGGTCACATGACTTCACGTCAGCACCGCTAAGCTAAAGGAGGCTAATGTTGGGCTATAAAGGAACTACAGCACGGTCACATGACTTCACGTCAGCACCGCTAAGCTAAAGGCGGCTAATGTTGGGAACACAGACTTTTTTTCAGGCCAACAACCAAAACAAAACCCATTGACTTCAAGTTGAGCATCAGGAAGGGCTAAAATGCTGACTAATTTCTGGGTTTAGGCCTCATCCACTCCACAGAAGCCTCAGTGGGAAAAAAGCTGATTAAATTATTTTTTAATAACACTCAGATCAAATCTTACAGGTGGACTATAAGCCACTCACATGTTCTGTACGTGTGTGTATTTGTGAGAGGGGTTTGGGGGAGTCCCGGATTTGCAGTGTTTCTGGTGGGAGAGGGCGGTGAAGTCATCTGACAGTTCAGCTGAGAGAGTTTTATAAGTTCATGCAAGGGTGAACTGCTGTAAGATTGTGTAAAAGGGACAGGGATGGGGTCTATTTCTAAGTAAAGCAGAAACTGGACAAGCATCAGCCTCACTGTCAGCAGTCATTGTGTGTGTGTGTGTGTGTGTGTGTGTGTGTGTGTGTGTGTGTGTGTGTGTGTGTGTGTGTGTGTGTGTGTGTGTGTGTGTGTGTGTGTGTGTGTGTGTGTGTGTGTGTGTGTGTGTGTGTGTGTGTGTGTGGCGACAGCGTTATGGTGGGCAGCAGGCATGCATGAAAATCTCATCGAGGCCATCAGAAGTGTCTTTGTTCTTTCTGTCTCTTTTTCATCTCTACATCCAGTTTCCACTCACTTTTTTTTACTGTACATTTAAAATAAGAATGGAAAAACTATAATTAATACAAATCAGCTTAATGGGGCGAAATGGTTCAAGCATAGCTGGGGTGGAAAGGGTGTTAAACACAAAAATTGGAAGCATTGAAGATGAACCTGCATTTTGGAACGGATCCAAATTGTTATAAAAACAGTTTTACTTATCGAAACTTAGCTACGTTGTTGGACCTGCTTTGTATCTGCAATGTTTCCCTTTGTATATATACATAGTCGTTAAATGCTCATGATGTAGCATCACCCATCTCTTTCTGTGTGAGTACAATGAAAAGCAGAGTCACATTCTTTGGAAGTGCGCATATGCTGGTCAATAAACTAATAAAAAGCAGTTAAAAACTCTTGTAAAAGGTTGCAAGTGCACTTTAAATGATGATGCCATTTAGATAATTGACAGACATAAATAAGAGAATTCTTTAAGAGGAAGGTGAAAGAGACAGGAGAGCGGTCAAGAAAGATGATTAACTGCCAGCTTTGTGTTAGTGTGTGTTTTTACCTTGTAGCAGGCCATGATCATCTGGTTGAGAAGTGTTGAGACAGAGTAGTAGGAGCCAGTCATTATACCTGCGGGCAAAACACAAATAGAGTGCATCCATTAGGGTTATAACTGAGTTTGAAGATAATGAATGTGTCTGGTTCAGTTTTCTAAATCTAATTCTGAATGCAAAAACAGCCCAAAGCTTAAAGGTTTAATGTAGAAAAGTTGGTTTTCTAAAGATCATTGTCACTGTTCTCCAAAAAAGACGCATGCATTAATGTTATTAAAGAGTGCATGTGTTGTAGGGCTTAACGATTAATCGATTTTAAATCGAAATCGCGATTTGAAATGATGCGATTAACAAATCGCAAAGACTGCGATTTTTTTAAACTTATTTTTTATTTTATTTTTTTACAATTTTATTTTTTTTACAATTTTATTTTTTTCTTTCTTGTGTGTCAGTCATCCCCACCAATCAGAAGTGCTGTGCTCCACATGTACCAGCCATTGTTAATCAATCAGAAGTGGCCCATGATAGAAGGTGATAGATAGATTGATCCAATCACCTGCCCTTTCCAAATGGCTTCCAATGGAGCTTTAGATGGTTTGGTGAACCATCAGAGTCAGGTTAGCAATGCTCCATCACATGTTTCTATTACAGGGTGAATCTTAAACTGAAGCTTGACTTTAAAGCAACCCAACGGAAGTTTCATGTAAGTTTAGTTCTTTCACTCGTAGCTCGGGCTGCGGGGTGCTAGAGACGGGAGCACGTTGATGCGACCTTCCTAGCCGGAGATATGGCCGCATTTTACAATAAACTTCCGTTGGGTCGCTTAAAAATAAATATCGCAATTCGAATCGCAATATTTGTCAGAAATATCGCAATTAGATTTTTCCCAAAATCGTGCAGCCCTAATGTGTTGGCATACAAGTATATCTGCTGGTGTACCCTTGTGATTTTGTGTATTTCAGTTGTTAAGTCAGTGCTAATGAGGGTACATGAATACAACATTATGACATTTTCTTTAAGTAGGCTAGTGAAAAGCTGAACAAAAATCAGCTCGACAGTTGATACAAACAATGTATACACTGAGGGATTTAAACAATGAGAACACTGAAAAAGAGGTTGTTAAGGAAATCAAGGAGTTAGCCTTCTTGTCTCCTTTTAATCTTGTAATAATCGTGTACTAGTGGAACAATGGTGGCGGGTACAGACAAGTTCATGAGCCAAAGCGAGCAATTCAATTATCCTGGAAACAGGATTTTAGCTGGGTATGTTAGAGAATGTGGGCAAAAACATCCAGTTAAATTGGCCTAAAAACAGATTTAACATTACAATTAACTTTGGCTATTTGATCACTGCTAATAAATACAACTATTTGTTTAAAGTGGAACGTAATTTTTTTACTTTGGACAAGTTATTGAAACAATGAACCCTGTCAAAGAGAGTTTGGTGTGTCACACATGGAGTAGTCACATGAAACATTAGATGAAACATGTACTATGTTTAGAAAAAGTTCTCAAGCATGCCTTGGAAAGCAGAAGGACTTCATTTTCCTCATATTGTGTGCAATCCTACCCTACTGTAGTTTCCTTATGTCTTTTCAAGAGTTCAGACCATAAAGTACTTGATTAGAATAGATACAAAACAAATGTTCCAATTAATCTGGTGGTGGTTTCTTCTCTTACCGTAGCTGACCAGCAGGAGGACGAATGCTTTGTTCTTCATCAGGTTGACCATGGACTGTTTGTAGGAGTAATCTTCACCTGGAGAGTCTGGGAGGACAGCCTGAGCATGACTGGGCGGCAGGGGAGGCCGGTCCCTTATCACTGAAGACAGAAACACAGTTTGGGTTAATAGAAAGTAGTTTTATAATCAGGCTATTACGTTATCATTATATTAAGGGCATAACATGGTCTTAATGGGGCTCTATTCCGCTGATGTTCAGGTTCATATCAGTATGTAGTGTCTCTACTTTAAAGAGTCCTCTCCTGCTAATGTTCAGGTGTATATCAGTATGTAGTGTCTCTACTTTAAAGAGTCCTCTCCTGCTGATGTTCAGGTGTATATCAGTATGTAGTGTCTCTACTTTAAAGAGTCCTCTCCTGCTGATGTTCAGGTGTATATCAGCATGTAGTGTCTCTACTTTAAAGAGTCCTCTCCTGCTGATGTTCAGATGTATATCAGTATGTAGTGTCTCTACTTTAAAGAGTCCTCTCCTGCTGATGTTCAGGTGTATATCAGTATGTAGTGTCTCTACTTTAAAGAGTCCTCTCCTGCTGATGTTCAGGTGTATATCAGTATGTAGTGTCTCTACTTTAAAGAGTCCTCTCCTGCTGATGTTCAGGTTCATATCAGTATGTAGTGTCTCTACTTTAAAGAGTCCTCTCCTGCTGATGTTCAGGTTCATATCAGTATGTAGTGTCTCTACTTTAAAGCGTCCTCTCCTGCTGATGTTCAGGTTCATATCAGTATGTATAACACACTACAGGAAAGGGAAAACTTCAAAAAGCACATCATAATTAAATGATATGTTTATCGCAATGTTTAAACATCTGCTCAACAAGAGTACTTATTATGACAGGACGAGGCTTGCATGTAAATAAAAAAAAACGTCCAAAACATTTGACCCACTTTCATTAAATGCTAATGCATGCCGTCTTCCCTACATTACCACAAGTTCCACTGAAACTGTATCCGTTTTAGAGTCGCGGCATCCGTTTGACTCTAAGGTCAGGTATCAGTATGAAAATCAAAAACACACCAAACTGTGCTTGAAATGGATCATCTATACACATCATACCTACTTTTATTATAGTCAAATGTAAGTAATTAGCTGTGTGATAAAGTAATGAGGGTTGCCAGTGCAATTTTCCATATCCAAAACTGAAGAAACCGGTCTAACATAAGCCCCAAGGTCCCCGCCGGCGGTACTTTAGTTTTTTTTTTCACGACACTGTGTCTCAGGGGATCTTAATATTTAAGAACATATTAATGTGTTATACCAGATTAACGGAAATAATCTCAGCTAACTGACGATACAAACCATTTTTACCGGAAAAAAACACAAGTCTCATAAGAAGCATCTAAATGACCCCGGAGCGAAAAATGCTAACCTATTACTGCACCGATAATCACTCCTAGCTCCCTTATTACTTATCCTAGGTGCATATCCAACACATCGTTTATGATCGCAAGGAGACACAGAATCTAACGTTGCCCACTTCAACACTGAAAGATACAAACTCGCGACGTTATCAACAAAAACGTACATCAAAACAAGTGGCGCTAGGTAGCCCACGACGCTAACATGGCTTACCTTCGTCTTTGTCTGGTCTAAACTGGTCTTCAATGGCATTAAAACGATACAAACGATGCTGTAGTTAATCCATAGGTTAATCCAATGTGACTGCGTCCCCTTTGAAATGTTCTGATAATCCATAAGCAATAAAACAGCTTTTCCGTTGCTTGATATCAGAGCAGCGATATTTCTCCCCTCTGCTGCCAGCTAGCTTGCGCAGAGAGGCCACCTTTTGTTTTTAACATGAGTGTGTGCGGGACGATTTCCCTTGGATTCTATTGGCTCTAAAGGTCAGCAAGAGATGTCACATGTTAAAATTGAACAAGGGGGGCCAGAGATATGGAAAATCCACCCAAATGACCCCAGAAGAGGGTTTTTTTGCTAAATCTGTCTAAAAAGGTCAAATATCACTTGTTTTGCATCAATGTTGATACAGGGTACTTATGATATGTTGTAGTTTGGATTCCTAAAGCTTTTAGTCTACTAACCCATCATCCAAGGTTAGTTTTCACCAGTGGTGTAGTGGGGATTATTTTATTGGGTGGACGGGGCGGGGAGACACTATGGACACGCTC
Organism: Gymnodraco acuticeps; assembly: GCF_902827175.1. Lineage (NCBI taxonomy): Eukaryota > Metazoa > Chordata > Actinopteri > Perciformes > Bathydraconidae > Gymnodraco > Gymnodraco acuticeps. The sequence continues at coordinate 80,324 of NW_022991478.1, forward strand.
GTGAACTGTCAAAGGGGGGGGGGGGGGGGGGGGGGGGTACTGTGTCGCCTGTCAGCGCATAGCGCAACTTAAATGATGCCGTTTAGACAATATAATAACAAAGGGACGGTGCCGGCCGTCAGCGAACCGATCCGGTCTTTCTGCGCGACTGTCATGCGGGACATAGTCTCAATTTGTGGGACGCGGGACAAATAATAAAAATGCACACACACGGTGCTCCACAAACACACACACGCATACACACACGCACACACACACACACACACACACACACACACACACACACGCTTCTAATCAAGTTGCATACATGCTTGAGCTACGTTTTTATTATAATTACTGTGAAATCTGCCTATTATGTTTTCGTCAGTATTACAACAAATACACACTTGCAACTGATAACACTGGCAATAATTGTATATTTATTAGACTATTAAAAAAAAATTCATGCTTCAAATAAGTGGGGGTACGGTGTACCCCCACGTCCAACGCCCACTGGTTTTCACTATAAGTACCAAATATTTTTTGGACGGACACTATAATTTACAGTTTTTTACCATGTCATTTTCGAGCCTGAAACCTGAAAAACAGGCTTGGGGCTCATCGCATTGTGTCTCATATTTTTTTAAAGCCAGAGGGAAAGGAAGCCAGTATAAACTCACTATTTCACTCTCTCCAAAACACCAGGTATTGTTCATATGTAAACACATTCTTCACTATAGGTCTTTCCCTAACATAATCCTATTTTAGTCCTAATCCTGAACACAAGTCTTAATCCTGAACTTGTCACTAGGAAGTTTAAGGAGCAGTAAAATGTGGAAGATATCTGGAGAATGTACAACCTTGTGAGATCTAGTCGTGAGAAAGGCAGAAACACATAGAGACACACCTTTGTTCTTTTTCAAACGGCATGCTTCACCTCACATGACTTTAACGGCAATACGAAGCAACTGTAACACATGGCGACCATGAAGTAAATGCAAAATCGTGCAGCCCTACACAGCATGTATGTTAGTGTGTGTGCGTGTGTGTGTGTCTCAGATATATACAAATATATATAAGACATGTCTGTGAAGTGTTTTGCTCAAAATACCAAACAGATCACCCATTCTAGCCATGCCTCATATCCCTCTATTTCACTTCCTGTTTCAAAAAGGGCTGATTTGGGGTATAAAGCTTTAAAAAAAAAAAAAAGGAGGAGGGGGCTGAGCTCATGCGGGACCCGGCAGCTACTGTCTAAACTAAATACTGCCGTGATGAAACGCCATATCATGGATTATCAAGGATTATTTCTGAAACAGTATGGAGCTCAAAGGCTTTCTCTCTTGCCGGTTATACCACAAGGTCATTTCCTTTTTGTATCCAGGTTCTTCACACACATGCTCTGTGCAGTACAGGTTAGCTCTGAGTGTTAGCGATGCTAATGTAAACATGCACCGACCGTCCAAAACAGTCGGTCATCGTTTCTGATAGCAACATTTCTGATTGGGCCGTGGGTCCACATTTCAGATATTACGTCATATCGGACACAAATCTGGATCAGCTCCGTTGTAGCCCCGTTTTTAGAGATTTGAGTACAGAGGAAAAGAGAGAGGGTTTTATTTTCTGACGCTGCGTGAGTTCCCCGACACACCAGGGACACATATTGATGTATAAGAGACATCAAAAAGTGCATTTTGCATGATGGGTCTCCTTTAAGACACTGAGGCAATTCATAGTGCTTCACATAGGCATTTAACACATAGTACTAAAAACAAAATAAACACAAAAAGACAATTCACGATTGTGTGTGTGTGTGTGTGTGTGTGTGTGTGTGTGTGTGTGTGTGTGTGTGTGTGTGTGTGTGTGTGTGGTGTGTGTGTGTGTGTGTGTGTGTGTGTGTGTGTGTGTGTGTGTGTGTGTGTGTGTGTGTGTGTGTGTGTGTGTGTGTGTGTGTGTGTGTGTGTGTGTGTGTGTGTGTGTGTGTGTGTGTGTGTGTGTGTGTGTGTGTGTGTGTGTGTGTGTGTGTGCAGGGCTCGACATTATAAATGGCCCGCTGGCCTGGAAGCACTATTTAGACACCCCGGGCCAGCATAACGTACTTTCCACTTGCCCCACTAAAAATATTGCTTTAAAAAAAAAATGTCCTGTGGTATTGGTATTTTGACTAGCAATTTTGTTAAATTGTTTCGTTTATTAACGCTACAACATAGCGTTTCGTGAGTCGGTTGTCGTTGTTGGGTGAAGAGCAAACAGCTGTTTGCTGCGGAGGGGGAACGTGCTCCTTCACTACAGACTATCGCGCCACCTAACCATTCGCCAAAATGTTTTTAATACCACCGGTAACCGGCCAAGTGCCGGGCAAAAAACTATCTTCAAATAAAAGAAAGTTACCGGAGGAGTTCAAGGAGAGTGACAGGGACCATGAGAAGAAGAGGGAGAGAACGTTTCAGCCAGCTTGATCGATGGAGTTGGTTTCTAGTGGTGCAGTGACGCGTCCTAAAACCCTTTTATAATCTATCAATTAGATTTATGATTCGAAAATTATAAAAATAGGGTAGACATGTGAATATTATCCGGCTGAACGAAACGTGCATTTATCAAACAGGTTTGTTTTCCACAGACCTTATTTACAGCTATTTTCCAAAACCCTGTGGAGAAATCCCATTGCTTTTTTGTCGAGGAAACCATCAGCTTACTTCCTGGTTTTAGGACGCGTCACTGCACCGCTCTATATGATGCCAATATAAACAAGGTCTATTGCTCTGTACATCAATGCCGACCTATGCTGACAAGTAAGTGAAGAGTAGAGAATATAAAGGTATTGGCTATAGGGAAATGTCCCAGCAGATAATGAAGGTTCTAATCTATTACATTACATTACTAACTCCTAATGACAGGAAGGCAGAAAGCGCATTATACAAATAATAATACTCATAATAGCAGACATTTTTTAACAATGACTACAATATCATTATTTTAATAAACCAAATATGAACAATTGAGGAAAATGAGGAAGAACTGATGATTCAAATGCAACCTGATCTCACCAGAATGCGTGACTCCACCACGACTCCTTAACACCGCATTGCGTGGTGGAGTCACGCATTCTGCTACATTTACGTGTCGGCACCACGCAAAAAACCCCAATGTAAAGTGAATGAGGCTATTTTGTCGTGGTGCACACACGCATTTCTACAACGTCCTGCAGTGAGCTTTTATTCTATAAAACGTTTTTAAAATCTACTTTATAGCTTGTAGTAACTCACGGGAGGCTTCTTTTATTTTATTTGTATTCATAATAATTTTTATTTTTCGTCAGAATGTATTATGGTGCATTAGTTACGAATTTTTGTTCTCAAAAAACAGTGCATTGTGTGTAATACAACTGTGATTTTTATTAAATTAGTTAGTTTTTAAGGAAGGCCAGAGCTTCAGCTGGCTCCAATAGATTGTTCCCTTTAGTTAACGTTATTTAAAAGATAATGATCATGTCCCCTTTATTGTATTACGAGCGTCCATTCCCATTGGATAACGGAGAATTTTACACCCGGAAGTAAGTATTCTCCTTACTGTCGATTGATTTTACAGTGATATCTGAACTACTCATCAACTCAAAAACACCAAATTATCCTTGTTAATTACACAACATTGATTGATTTAAATTGTCTACAATGCTTTTGTATTTTCCCCCTTCGATTCGGAGAAACAAATATTTTTTTCGGAGTTTTTGGATGGCAGAAGACACTACACTACCCAGAATCCTCAGCTATCGTTTGGGACTACATGTGCTCAGCTTGACAAACCCCGTGATCAGTCCTCAAGCTCTGTGATTGGTTGACCTTCAACTGCATTCCATATGAAAAAAAACGTTTCGTAAAAGATAAAATCATACTTTATTCAGCAGTGCTTGCTTTACTCTTTGAAAGTCATCACATGAATGCATTGTAATAAATGGTTTGGCTGCATTAAATATTACACATCTATGGTAGTTCTTTATTTATCTACAGAGATCGGGCCTCAGAATAGACCGGAAACTATTCTTTTACCGTTCTGTTTTAATTTCACAATAAAGTTAGTAGTAATAATCTGTTTTGATATTATTGTTTTTTATTAACTACTAGACCGCTGGGTCAGACTGTTAAGACCATCTTTTCTGTGTTGCTGTGGGTTTTTTCCATCGCTTTTGTGTTACAAATATAAAAACAATAACAAAATATATCCGTCGTAAACTAAACCGGAAACAGCAGTATATTTTATTTTGTTAACACTGTAAACTTGACAGCTTTTTAACCCAAACCACCTACTGGTTAAAGCACGTTATTACACGTTTGGAGTAATTGCAATGCAGGTAGATTATGTTGCTTTTTAATGACTGTTTAAAAATGCCTTTTTCTTAATGTCTTTCATTTTTGTAAAGCACTTTTGAATGTGTTATATTTGATGAAAACATTTAAATATTAAGAGTACATACAAAATAGTGGGAAAGTAGAAGGTCAATGATATAAATATAGAATAGAAAATATCAAGAAGATACTGTAAATAATATCTACACTAAAACAGTTTAGTGCCTGATAGGAGGATGTGCAAAACAGACAAACTAATAAAGCTTTATTTAAACATTAAAGAATACTTTAGACTAAGGTCTTCTTTTAAATAAGAAAAAAGCTTTGGGGGTATCTATCTACAGATACATATTAAGTCTGACAAAGTGCTTAACGTCTAATATATTGCATGGTTTGTTTTGGAACTTGACAATCAACTTTCCTGCAATGTTAACTATGTTGAAGCATTTATTTTAACCGATATTATACATATTTATTATATTCTTATAAGATGTTAGATAGAATAATAAATGTGCAGAATATGACAGTTTAATGGTGGAGGTATACACATATTGATAGATGTCTTGTAATGCACTGTTGAGGAACCTGTGACCCAAGTTTTGCATTCATTGCATAACTACACTGTAGTTGTGTATATGATATGTCAATAAACCTTAGAAAATCTTGAAAGGGATGTGCAAAATATCAATTATATACAGTCTTTAATTAACGATTAGAGAATAACGGGTAATGAATATGCTTTATACGGATCTGCAGATAAATGTTTAGTCTTCTCAAGCACCAACTATCAAATATCTCTCCTGATTGTTGGCACTTGACAATCACCTTCACTGAATTTTACTCAGGTGTAACTAAAGTCTGATTTAAGGGTTGTTTATATTTCACATCATTAATCCAAATCTGTAAAGTAACTAAAATAAATGTAGTGCAGTAAAAACACCACGTTAACCTTAAAGGAAGCCCTCAGGATTATAAAAGACCCCCATCACCCCAGCCACAAACTGTTCTGTCTGCTGCCGTCTGGCAGGCGGTACCGCAGCATCCGGACTAAAACCACCAGACTCAGGGACAGCTTCATCCCACAGGTCATACTATTAAACACCTGATATTTGAAACAACATCCATAACATTCATCTGGCTGCTACATATACATTATTTATCTAATATATCATATTCACAATGTAGTGACTGCTTTTTTGTCTTTTGTTTTCTTAGTTATGTTCTCTTTTATATGTGTGTGTTATGTGTTATGTGTAACGTTGCTAACTTCTTGGCCAGGTCAGCATTGAAAATGAGATTGTATCTCAATGCTTTTATCTGGTTAAATAAAGGTTAAATAAAATAAAAAAAAGATTCCAATCTGTATATAGACTCTTATTGCACTATTTCACTATTTTTTCTGTGTATCTGTTGTATTGTGTTGCACTGTTGGAGGAGCCTGCAACCTAAGGGGGGGGGGGGATAGGACACGTTCGATTCCTGTTTTGAATAGTGTGCCGTCGATGGGTTTCATTCCATTTCAAGGTGCTTTTTGAGCTCCGTGTAAACTTCGCGCACTGCCACTCCAACATCCAATCACAGAGCTTGAGGACTGATCACGGGGTTTGTCAAGCTAAGCACATGGTGTAGTCCCAAACGATAGCTGAGGATTCTGGGTAGTGTAGTGTCTTCTGCCATCCAAAAACTCCGAACAAATATTCGTTTCTCCGACTCGAAGGGGAAAAATACAAAAGCATCGTACACAATTTAAACCAATCAATGTTGTGTAATTAACAAGGATAATCTGGTGTTTTTGAGTTGATGAGTAGTTCAGATATCACTGTAAAATCAATCGACAGTAAGGAGAATACTCACTTCCGGGTGTAAAATTATCCGTTATCCAATGGGAATGGACGCTCGTAATACAATAAAGGGGACATGATCATTATCTTTTAAATAACGTTAACTAAAGGGAACAATCTATTGGAGCCAGCTGAAGCTCTGGCCTTCCTTAAAAACTAACTAATTTAATAAAAATCACAGTTGTATTACACACAATGCACTGTTTTTTGAGAACAAAAATTCGTAACTAATGCACCATAATACATTCTGACGACAAATAAAAATTATTATGAATACAAATAAAATAAAAGAAGCCTCCCGTGAGTTACTACAAGCTATAAAGTAGATTTTAAAAACGTTTTATAGAATAAAAGCTCACTGCAGGACTTTGTAGAAATGCGTGTGTGCACCACGACAAAAGAGCCTCATTCACTTTACATTGGGGTTTTTTGCGTGGTGCCGACACGCAAATGTAGCAGAATGCGTGACTCCACCACGCAATGCGGTGTTAAGGAGTCGTGGTGGAGTCACGCATTCTGGTGAGATCAGGTTGTTCAAATGTTGTAGTACAAGTAGTAATGTAGTTTGTGCATACATTACTATTGCAACAAATGTGTTCATTTTCTTCATTATTAGTCGATTTTTTTTGGACGAATGCTCCGGGCCAGTGGTTACAATGGTGGGGCCAGTGATAATACAATTCCACCGGCCCGGAGGGCCAGTGGAATTTTACCCTTAATGTCTACCTCTGGTGTGTGTTTGTGTGTTTGTGTGTGTACCTAGAACAGTGAGGAAGAAGAGGGTGGTGGAGAAGGCAGCGGTGCCGTAGAACATGATGCTGATGTTGTGACCCGTCAGCTCAGGATCATCCGGGGTGTTGGGAACTAAAACTGGAGGAAGCAGGAAGCCGATCGCTGTTCCCAACTACAACAAGAGAAAGAGAGAGACACATAGATTGTTTATTACTTTTATTTTATATATATATTGGTGTGTGCTATCATAGTACACATTTCAATTAAGCATGTAAGTATTTA
>NW_022991479.1:0-42122 GCF_902827175.1 Gymnodraco acuticeps
CTACCATCTATCCATCCATCCATCCATCCATCTATCTATCCATCTATCTATCTATCTATCCATATATCTATCCATCCATCCATCCATCTATATTTCAAACCGGAGAGACGTGATGTAAGAATTACATATTTATTGTTTACACGTCATATTAATGAAATGGTTGCCACGATAATACAACAGGAGAATGTAATGGTGTTTGGCGATTAGGCCCCGGTTTGCAGGATAATCATTCAGGAGGGAAAGAACCGCTCCGATGAAATCCCCGGGGTCTAGACACTGGTGGTGGTGATGAGTAGGTGAGACCGGTCTGAAGGAGGAAGGTTTAGCTTTGTCCTGAAGGAGACGGGAGGCGAGAGGGGTGGAGAAGGGTTGCGTGTGATCATCTGCAATGACAATGACAGGGAGGAAGAGCAGGCATTTAAGGCATTTAGCATGTGCAGCGATTGGCTGCTGAGGGGTGACGCCCTCGTATTTAATGAGGGGGGAAGGGAGCCATGGAGTGACGTGTAAGTGACTCGTGTTAGGTCTTCCTTATTGAACTTGCGCTAAAGCTTTCATATCCATTTATCCATCCATCTATTTATTCACACACATTTAGAGTGTGTTACATTTAAACAATCTGACGCACTGGACTAAAATACAACCAGTCTAGCAAACATTGATTTCACTGTTATTTGAAATGAGTTGTCATGTTATAGTTTTACTGATAAATGTGATGGCATTTATGTTTTATAGGTCTGCACCTTGATCTGTTTTATGTGATGTGTAAGTGTGAAAGACATTAAGTAAGGTTTTTAAAGTGTTTGTTGATTGTTATAATTGTGTACCTGCAGATGGAGCATTTCTTTTTAACTACAATCTGGCATATATCATATCTTCTCTTTTTGAGATTAATGTATTTGTATGAAAAAAATGAATGACAAAATGATGGCGACCCATTTTAGTATTTGTTTGTAGAACAAATATGTTTTTTAATAACAACACTAAGCTAATGATTTGTCATGATGTCATTTGTCATCTTGGCTTTATCTCTGTTATCTGTTAGCAAAACCAAAAAGCAGAACTCATTTCTAATAAGGTTGTTTTGACTGTGATACATTTGTCAAAATTAATCAAAAGATAAAATAATCTGCCTCTCTATTTATGGCTCATCGAGCAACACAAACACAGTGTATTTGTTTTCCAGAACATTTACTGAAAAACAATGTGTTTAAATCTTGCAATATAAACTATTATTGTATCATAATTCATTAGTCAATTTGATATTACTCTTAACCCTTAGATGCCCTTCGAGTGACTGGACCCAACACTCTTCCATAAGTGGGTCAAAAAGGACCTGTATTAGATTAATATGTGTTTTATGCCATTCATTTTTGTAAGAAAAATCACTTGTATTATATTTAGTATTATATTTTGTTTCACACTAGAAATATTTTATATTTAATTTTTCACTATTTATACATTTAGACCCTCACAGTATTCCAGTCCTTTTTCAAAACTCATCTCTTCTCCTCTTGTCTACTCATAGCCCCCCCCCATCAATCCATGCGGTTGATCAAGTTTGATAGTCCTATACCCCCCACCCTAACCTTCCCTTATATTGTAAAGCGATTTTGAGTCCTTGAAAAGCCCTATACAAATATAATGTATTATTATTATTATTATGATACTGACAGGTATCAGATCTTGCTGTGTAAAACAATCTTCCTGAGAGGTGTTACGTGTGATGTCGTCTGTGTGTTCCACAGTGAATGTATTCCTGACAGCAACAGGTGATAAGAATCAAAGGTTCCCAGAGGATCCCATAGGAAATGCATGCGGGTCCTTTTTGACCCCCTTATGGAAGCTTGGGGTAGCTGTGAGAGAATATTTTAATCCGATCTGTGTACTTAGAGGTCCTCAGTCTTTCTGTAAAAATGTTAATCACAAAGTAATGCTTTTTGGTAAACCGCATATACTCCTGCCTGTAATGTGATCCTGTGTGTCACTTCTCAGGAAGACACAGGTCAAGAGGTCATCTGACTTCCTGTGGGGGAGGGTATTTCTTCTCGTCTATGCTTTATGAGACAAACAGTCCTTTGTTCTGTGACGTCTGGCATGCATTAAGGAAAGGCCCGCGCTTTTCTAGAGCTGCCTTTCTGTGCATCTGGGAGGGTGCCGCTTCTTGGTGTCAGAGCTGGCTTGGTTTCGCCCCAGCAGGGCGGAACTATGCGGGCTCCCCGGCCGCTTGTTTGTTTCTTAATAATTGTTTGTACTTAGAATAAACTCTCAGTGCTTTGGCTAACGACGATCCAGTCTCCTTCATTCCACCTCAACATTGCAACACAGAAGTTTCCTTCACAGTAGCAATATAAAAATTACAATTTCTTAAAATGTATAACATTTAAATGTAAAATGTGAATGGCATGATATACAAAACATGTTTTTGAGGAATAGCTGGAATATGAAATGATACAAAAATGTAATTACAAAGACACTTCAATAAAACCACCTCACCGGGTCAAAAAGACCCACTTATGCATCTAAGGGTTAATAAAATGAATCTGCTCAGTAACTCGTCTTATCAAAGACATGTAGAGGAGAAAAAAGCTTTATTTTATTGGCTTCCAACGTATGCAATGCCTGAAAATGGGATTATGCAAGTGAAGTAAACATTTGACAAAATAGTACCTAAATATACGTAGTCACATTCCACCCCTGATTATTATCAACACTACAGAGCATCACATTAAAGAGGCCCTAATCTGATTTTTGGGGTTTTCCCTTTCCTGTAGTTCATCTAGGTTTTAGTGCATGTCAATGGTCTGCAAAGGCTACAATCCCTGTGTTCCCCAGAGGAAGTTGGGGACCTCTCTAAGGTATTATCAGAAACATATAATACAACGACTCAAAATATATTATATGGCTCTTTATACTGTGTTAAAATATATAATATATAACATTGCTTACAAACACAGGTAAGAGTGTTTTATTTGTGGTAGCATTTTAATGTGGAGCCTATTTAAAAACGTTGTTTGTACCTTGGCCATTGAATTCAACACCAACAGTAGTAAAAAGACATTTAAAGGGTTTAGCTCATTTGAAACTATTACTGCACGCACAATGGTTGCATTACTATTTCATAAAAGACTATTCATAACAAATACTGTATGACTGATGTGTGATTATTTGTCATGCTATATACTGATATAGGGCTAAGCAATCAATCCTGCAAATTAACCCTTAGTTGTTCAATATATTTATTCAGACAATGTGAGTAGAAATACAGGAATGACAACGACAACAACATCTGAAAGTTCGAATAAAAATGTGCTAATGTTTTTCTATATTTGGGCTTTACAGGGTTAAGCAGATACATCTGCATTTCTCTTGCTCTGAGTTTGTATCTTATTGCACTTATTTTAAGGCGCTTTGGATGAAAGCGTCAACTAAATTAAATGTAATGTAAGAGGAGAGATGAATGGAGACTCTGGACAGGTAGCAGCTTGGGTTTAATGTAAAATGATGAAGGGGGGGGGGGGGGGGGTCACCTGTCTCTAACCCAACGCCAGAAGGACCGAAACTGATTCATGACCCGCTGTCAGGAGGATATCAAAACTACTTGAGGATAAGCTATCACCATTTTTTAAAGATCCTTTAACGTGTGACACCTGCTCAGCTCTGCTTCTTCTGTGGTTATAGGGACTTCCTGCGCTCAGCCTTTCAATGTAAAATACTAATACTCAAGTACTGTACTTTCCGTTTCATGCTACTTTATACTTCTAATTAACTATATTTCAGAGATGGCAAAAGTACACACATCCTTTACTCAAGTAGAAGTACAGATACTCGTGTTTAAAAATACTCTGGTGAAAGTAGAAGTACTGACTAAACTTCTTTACTCAAGTAAAAGTAAAGAGGCTTTGAAATGTACTTCAGTAAAAAAGTACCCATAACTAGCAGCTGTTTTAAAGAGTACCTGACCTCCCTTTATATTAATAGAACAATAATGTCATTGTTAGCTAATGAATGTTTCCATGCTGAACAACGGCAACATGACAACGTTTCCATTGGTCCCTCTTCTTTAGAGAAGACCAGGAAATGATGGATACACGGATCGTGTTCAAATCAATAGGCACGCAATGACTCTAAAGAATAATGATCACGCATCAAACACACATTCAGACTAAAGGAACCAGCTGTTTGGAAAATGAGAGAAGTAGAAAGTACAGGTATTTGAGTTCAACATGTAAGTAGAAAGTACAGATATTTGTGTTCAACATGTAAGAAGTAGAAAGTACAGGTATTTGGGTTCAACATGTAAGAAGTAGAAAAGTATAGGTATTTGAGTTCAACATGTAAGAAGTAGAAAAGTACAGGTATTTGTGTTCAACATGTAAGAAGTAGAAAGTACAGGTATTTGAGTTCAACATGTGAGAAGTAGAAAGTACAGGTATTTGGGTTCAACATGTAAGAAGTAGAAAGTACAGGTATTTGTGTTCAACATGTAAGAAGTAGAAAGTACAGGTATTTGGGTTCAACATGTAAGAAGTAGAAAGTACAGGTATTTGGGTTCAACATGTAAGAAGTAGAGAGTACAGGTATTTGTGTTCAACATGTAAGAAGTAGAAAGTACAGGTATTTGGGTTCAACATGTAAGAAGTAGAAAGTACAGGTATTTGAGTTCAACATGTGAGAAGTAGAAAGTACAGGTATTTGAGTTCAACATGTAAGAAGTAGAAAGTACAGGTATTTGTGTTCAACATGTAAGAAGTAGAAAGTACAGGTATTTGAGTTCAACATGTGAGAAGTAGAAAGTACAGGTATTTGTGTTCAACATGTAAGAAGTAGAAAGTACAGGTATTTGTGTTCAACATGTAAGAAGTAGAAAGTACAGGTATTTGTGTTCAACATGTAAGAAGTAGAAAGTACAGGTATTTGTGTTCAACATGTAAGAAGTAGAAAGTACAGGTATTTGTGTTCAACATGTAAGAAGTAGAAAGTACAGGTATTTGTGTTCAACATGTAAGAAGTCAAAGTAAAAGGTTGTCAAGTAGTGGAGTAAGGTACTGATACCAGAAAAATGTACAGTAACAGTAACAAGTATATGTACTCCACTACTTCCCACCTCTGCTATATTTAGAAGCCAATATAGTACCTTTTACCCCATTGCACTTATCTGACAGCTAAATTGGCCGCATACATACTTTATATGTATTTATTACATGGCTTAAAGTAGTTGAATACTTGATTCTGATTCTGAATTTGGACATTCCAGAGGTCTGTTATTTTTGGCTATCGGACTGTTGCTAAGGAGAACAGACTGTTGCTAAGGAGGATCAAGGGGACTATGTGCAGTCATATCAATCCGCAGAAAGAAGTCTGGTCAATGTCAAGTTTTTTTACAAACAATGTGTGTACATGTGTGTTAAGAAATACACTTTAGGGTGGGACACACACACATACACACACAAATCCACCTAGCAAAAAGTGGACTATCACTAGTACATTTCAGCTTCTGGTCACCTAAAACAAAAGACATTCTAAAGAAAATATACATTTAAAGTCATATTTCTTCTAATGTACCTGTCAAGTTGCCCCAATGCATTGTGGTTAATGTGTGAAGTGTTTTTACGTCAAGTGCAGATGCTTCATGAGTCGTGTGTTTCATCCATGGTCTCTTCCCTCCGGAGGAAATATCATCAAAGGAGGATTCGCTGAGAGCGGAGGCCGAGGAAACCTCCATCATTAACATAAAAGCTTATAGAGGGGGAAGCGAGTCGCAGCCGTGAAGATAGACCCCACACACACACACACACACACACACTCACCCACAAACACACACACACACACACACACACACACACAAACACACACACACACACACTCACCCCTTGCTGCCCTTCACTCGCCGAGAGGCCGTAGGAGGAGATGGCTTTCAGAAAACTCCTTCATGTCTGAAAACTGTCATCAAAGAGCCGCTGCAAGGCATGCTGGGTGAAATATGAGGGCATTCACAAACACACACACTGACAGGCTGAGTGTGCAGATAGGTCTCACACACACTGTTTATACTATAGCACAGTGGTTCCCAAACGGTGTGCCGCGGCACACTGGTGTGCCGTGAGGCAAGTCCGGGTGTGCCGTGGGATTTTGTGACAACCATACGTTATTATTGCAATATACAACTACACAAAAATAATTATTTTTTTATTTACTATAATATCAGTACTTTGTAGGTTTATATGTACGTAATCTGCGCGACTTGCTCGTCCACATCTCCACGTGCAGTGCTGCATAAACATGGCTGAGTCAGCGCTAACTTTCGAGCGGTGGAGGTATGCCCATTACTTTGAGTTCGTCCGAAGAATAGACAGGAATGTGACGGTGAGGTGCAAACTGTGTCCAGGCCAGAAGCTGTTATCCACTGCTGGAAACACCACGTCAAACACCTGCAAAGAACACATGCTTTTTTGTTTATATCACGTAGTCTGTTCTTCTTCTCTGTCTTCCGGTTGTTGCCTGTTTTGAATGACAAATACACACTACCGCCGCCTGCTGGTAAGGAAAGTTATTGCCACTCACGCATGCGCAGTTCGTACGTGCTCGGCGAGTAAAGTAACGAGTATATATAGATATATATATATAGTTACTATATAGATAGTAACAAAGTAGTGTAATATATTGCTTTTTTTAAACTAATATGTAATATATTACATTTTTTTAGTAACGAGTTGGAGTTGGCGTTCTCTACTCTGATTTACATGAAGAACAACAGGAGGTCACGGCTCTCTGTTGAACAGGACTTGCGAGTGGCCCTCTCCTCAGTGCCCCGACAGGCACATGTATCTCACTCATTTGTAAGTCGGCAAAATATTTACAATAGCACATGTTTCAATGCTGATTGCTGAAATGTTACATTTATAATGTGTAGTTCAGGACAATGCAGCTTCCTTGCATTGACAGTTCTCTGTGCTGAATTTCTGCTGAGTTTCCTTTGCCTCATTTTTAATGTTGTGACCTGTCTGGTTTAAATGAGTGTTGCTGCTTTGATGAAGCCTAATTTGATAAAGTTTCAAATTCATTTCTGAAATATTTCGTTAATAAATATTTCATGAGTAATATAGTTGTCTTTGTCACATTTTATTTGGCATTAGTAAATAATGATGCACATTTACAGATATTTTACATGATATGAGTGATAACACGTGTTATAAGGGCTATTTTGCACAACAGGTGTGCCTTGAGATTTTTACTTGTCCTTTGGTGTACAACAAGTTTGGGAACCACTGCTATAGTGTACTTAATAAAGATTTACTGTTCACAAAGCAACAAATAGTGAGAAATAAAATGTGAAATGGCAATATAAAAACGCAAAGTAAAAATGGTAGAGGTATTAAAACTTTCATTTTGAAAAAGTATGTTTTTAATGCTTACCTATTTGTGTAACTTGAAATAAATCTAAAATCGAAATGAACTAAACATTTAAATGAACCCATAAACATTTTAAAAAAAATGTTGAACACAAAAACATTTTAGAAAAAACAACATTAAAAAAAATATAAAACTATAAAAAAAAATATGATTTTGAAAGAGAAACATTTCATAACTTCCATAAAAAATATATTTAAGAACATTTCCAATAAAAAGCTTGAGAAAGCAACATTTTCACTCATCTTATCTTAAAAAAAAAAAGAAAACCTCAAAACACTTTGAAAACATTCTTAACCATTTTTAAAAGACACACGCTTTTCCAAACACACAATGAAAAATGTACCTGCTGGGCCACCGTACTTTAAAAATGTAGAAACTTATTTTCACTTCGATGTAAAGACGATGGCGTGGCTGCTTTTACTTCTTAACTTTGTCTCTATAAATATCCTTAACGTACATGCATGGTAACTTCATTTATATAACAAGGCCATTTAATCAAGCTTCAAGTTAACATGAATTAAAGGAATTGCTCACATACTGTACGTCTAAACTACATGTTATGCTTCGCTAGGCGGCTAAGAATAGCGCTAGCATCTTTGTACTTTGGTGTGTAATGAGCGTTAAAAGCTGCAGCTCAAATCCAAAGGGGATGAACATCTTTATAAATCAGAATAAAAGTTGAGGAAACTAAACTCCAGCGTTGGTTGTTATTTCTCCGCGGCAGCAGATCTGAGTGTAATTATGAAAGCAAGTCAGTCAGTGCTAACAGAGATTTAAAGCTAATGAGAAGACAAATGAAGAGGAGGTGAATGTTTTTTTCCGAGGCATAATCAAAACATGCAGGAATGTCGACTCATTACCCGCATATAATTACCAAGTCATACTTACGTTTAATGGCAAACTTTTGGGGGATTTCACTTTCAGAATGATTGCTTTTTTCTCCGCCGCCGCCGCTCTGACTTGCATTTAGTCTAATAATACATAATTGCATTTTAAAGAGGTGATAGATTATACATTCGCATAATGAGGACTGCCACCTCATTCATGGCATACATCTCTGTCAGCGTAATGTGTGTCCTTAATAATGCGTGTTCACTGCCTGCTGAATTAATTACAATCAATTGAACCTGTTGTATAAATCAAGGTGATAAATTATTGAATGATATTGTGTCACTTCATGTAGACAAAAGCAGGCGATTTATCAAGTGCTTTGTGCAGGAAGTGAGAGGAGGTAAAATGAGGTAGTTTATTTAAAATCATTCAGAATCAATGTGCTTTATTTATTCCGTGGGGGGGATAGAGTGACAGTTGCTCCATAAAATAAATCCCCTAAATGTAAGATAAATAAAAATATCATTAAAAATAGTATTATTGATTTAAAATGACATGCATCCGCTAAGAAAAATAGTCCGTTGTTACTGTTTGAACTAACGTAGCAACGGCAGGAACTGCTTAGATAGCGTTTTTGCAGAGCTTTTTGATTACAGATTTGAAAACATCGTTGCTTGCTTTAAAAGTAGCACAATTCATTATGTCAAACCTTGGAAAGTATCTAGATATCCCTGCCCTAATGCCAAAGTAACTGCACACTGAATAGGTTTTGCCGTTTGATGTCTATGTCTGGACCGCTGCGTAAAAAGGAGGGTTTCTGCCCCGTTACTTCTCCGCTGCTTTCTTGTCGCTCTTGTCTTGTCAGTCTTTAGGAGCGTCCACACTACAGCTTCAAAAAAAGCTTGGAGCTGGGCGTGTCTGAAGCTTGGGGATGTTATTCAAGCAACTCGACCAACAACCAATCACATGAATCTCCCGCCCCCGACATACAAAGCAAAAACCCCCGGGGATTTTATGGGAGCAATATATATATATATATAAACTCCCCAAACAGGCGAAAACCTACCAGTTTCACCCACTGTTTCTGCCACCTCCCTCCATGCCTGGTTCCTCCGGTTTGTATCCCGGTAGGTGAAGAGGGTCTGGTCATACAAAACCGGTTGATTTGCTATGGCGATAATTAGTTTCTCCTCCATCTTTCTTTGAAATATAGAAATGAACGGCGGGATATCTCTCCCAGCTTAGACGCGGTTTGATTGGCTACGGCTTGAGCTGTCAGATTTTCCGAAACGGGATTTGATTGGCTAGCGCTGGCTACTCCGGCGTCAGAAGTTGAACATTGTTCAACTTTGAACATTGTTCAACTTCTGACGGCGGAGACGGACCGCTATGCTACCCACAATTCAGTTCGGCGAAAAAAAGTGGCAACGTGACGTCACCCCATTCAAAGTGAATGGGCAGATTTAAGATGTCGACGCTGTAGTGTGGACGGGCCGTTAGGCCAAACTGTATACAGTTCAATCGACCGGACTTCTTTCTGCAGATGCGAGAGTCCTTAATAACGGTCAATAAATCCTTGACAGCGGTCTTCACTACTGGATTAACAATATGTCAGGTGTTCTGAATTGACCAATCAGAATAGAGTATTCAACTAAACCATGTAACAACACATATTAACATAAACATAGGACATTAAGGTAAGAATGTGCACATTTAAACATAGAATTAAAATATATAATATTAAATATAATAAAATAAATAAGCATAGGATCAAATGTCCAACACAATATTAAATAGATTAAATATATTTGAAAAAAAAAAAAAAAAAAAATGTACAATATTTTCAAGTAGAGTTCTATTATTAATTAAATATAATGTTATCTATCATATGTATATCCAAAATAAAATAGAAAATAATGCAAATATTAATATTAACACAAGAAAAAGTAGTACAAATATATTTAAAAAATATATAAATATAATACAAATGATTATTAAATATTAAACAAAATAAATATAAAAAATAAATATATATGTATTGCTGTTATCGGTTGAATCATCAGCGCAAAAATAACGTTTGGAAAAAGAAAATTAAACTAGTTTCCCTTTAAATTACAAATACATAACTCTTTATCACGTTGGTAGGTAAGAATGGAGAAACCGGCTCGAGTGAGCTGGAATTTGAAAGTACAAAACCAAAACAAATCTGCCACGTCCTTCAGACTTCCTTACAGAGCCCCTCCTCCAACACACACGAACGCGCACATGACCAATAGCACGAGATACATTTGTGCACAGATGGAAGGCTGACAGGCAGGTAGGCCATCCAGTTACTTTAGCCGGGCCGGCTCAAATGATTGGTCGTGCTTTTTACAGCGCTACGGCTTCAAGAGAAGACATGTTTGTATATATTTATTGTCAGAGCATTTAATATATTCATTGCTATCGGGATGTTAAGAGCATTCTATGGAATATAACAAAAAGTGTTTCTGAAGTGAATTACCTACCCCACCTTTAAGGTTGGTAAAATATTGTTTATATTATATGAAAAAGTCTGAACTATTCCTTTTCCTTTCTTCCATTACTACTTCAACATTATATATATTCTTTTTTTTTGATACCGCCGTAAAATCATTTTTCTCCAGCTGTTACAGTCAGATCCTTATATGAAAGCAGACCCTCTTTCATCCTTTTCCCGGATCAAATCACCTCTCTGCTAACACCATTAGTGTAATGCGTGTCAATGTGACGCATTAAGGCCTCTGAACCTGTGACAAACCAGCAGGTATTTGATCACAGGTGGCATCCCAGAAAACCCCTCCAGGCAAAAAGTGGCTGTAATCTGGTTTTGGCGGAATTACTGGATATTGAAAACTCGATATATATGGTACACGGTGGTCTTCCTGTTAAAGATCAGCCGGACATTTACACATGGGAGAGAAACCATTGACCTGCGCTAATGCAGAGGAAGTGGATTTATCAAAAGCAGGTGGGGATAAAGAACAAGGAGAGAGGATAAGTTGATTTGTGGAGTAGGATTGATTACAGGGTAATGTCTGTTTCTCCGCTCGAAGCATTAATGTCCCGAGATCCTTAAAGTGGCTCAGCTTCCAGACAAGCACTTGTGTATTGATTGATTACGTTGTCTCTGTCTAATTTCTGGGGAGGGAGGGCAGGGACGGGAGGAAGAGAAGAAGCTGCTTAGAAACAGAGCTCACCTTAGAGAAAACACAACATGTGGAAGGAGAAAAAGATTGTGGTTAATCCTGGAAAAATACATTTAGTTAATTCATGGCAACCATCGGCAAATTAAATGTATGCGCATTAAACAACCTGATGCAGTTGCTCCTGCTAAATATGTACTATTTTTAAGCTTTCTTACTTGAGTTTGCATGTTATTTTTCTGTTCAAAACTTCTATGAGCAGAGGAGGGAAGTAGTGGAGTACAAATACTTTGTTACTGTACTTAGGTACATTTTGCTGGTATCAGTACACAGTATCTTACATTTTGAACCCAAATACCTGTACTTTCTACTTCTTACATTTTGAACCCAAATACCTGTACTTTCTACTTCTTACATTTTGAACCCAAATACCTGTACTTTCTACTTCTTACATTTTGAACCCAAATACCTGTACTTTCTACTTCTTACATGTTGAACCCAAATACCTGTACTTTCTACTTCTTACATGTTGAACTCAAATACCTGTACTTTCTACTTCTTACATGTTGAACCCAAATACCTGTACTTTCTACTTCTTACATGTTGAACCCAAATACCTGTACTTTCTACTTCTTACATGTTGAACACAATTACCTGTACTTTCTACTTCTTACATGTTGAACCCAAATACCTGTACTTTCTACTTCTTAAATGTTGAACCCAAATACCTGAACTTTCTACTTCTCACATGTTGAACCCTAATACCTGTACTTTCTACTTCTCACATGTTGAACCCAAATACCTGTACTTTCTACTTCTCACATGTTGAACCCTAATACCTGTACTTTCTACTTCTCACATTTTGAACACAAATACCTGTACTTTCTACTTCTCACATGTTGAACCCTAATACCTGAACTTTCTACTTCTTACATGTTGAACTCAAATACCTGTACTTTCTACTTCTTACATGTTGAACCCAAATACCTGTACTTTCTACTTCTCACATGTTGAACCCTAATACCTGTACTTTCTACTTCTCACATTTTGAACACAAATACCTGAACTTTCTACTTCTCACATGTTGAACCCTAATACCTGTACTTTCTACTTCTTACATGTTGAACTCAAATACCTGTACTTTCTACTTCTTACATGTTGAACACAAATACCTGTACTTTCTACTTCTTACATGTTGAACACAAATACCTGTACTTTCTACTTCTTACATGTTGAACACAAATACCTGTACTTTCTACTTCTTACATTTTGAACACAAATACCTGAACTTTCTACTTCTCACATGTTGAACCCTAATACCTGTACTTTCTACTTCTTACATGTTGAACTCAAATACCTGTACTTTCTACTTCTTACATGTTGAACACAAATACCTGTACTTTCTACTTCTTACATGTTGAACACAAATACCTGTACTTTCTACTTCTCACATGTTGAACACAAATACCTGTACTTTCTACTTCTCACATGTTGAACTCAAATACCTGTACTTTCTACTTCTTACATGTTGAACACAAATACCTGTACTTTCTACTTCTCACATGTTGAACACAAATACCTGTACTTTCTACTTCTTACATGTTGAACACAAATACCTGTACTTTCTACTTCTTACATGTTGAACCCAAATACCTGTACTTTCTACTTCTTACATGTTGAACACAAATACCTGTACTTTCTACTTCTTACATGTTGAACACAAATACCTGTACTTTCTACTTCTTACATTTTGAACACAAATACCTGTACTTTCTACTTCTCACATGTTGAACTCAAATACCTGTACTTTCTACTTCTCTCATTTTCCAAACAGCTGGTTCCTTTAGTCTGAATGTGTGTTTGATGCGTGATCATTATTCTTTAGAGTCATTGCGTGCCTATTGATTTGAACACGATCCGTGTATCCATCATTTCCTGGTCTTCTCTAAAGAAGAGGGACCAATGGAAACGTTGTCATGTTGCCGTTGTTCAGCATGGAAACATTCATTAGCTAACAATGACATTATTGTTCTATTAATATAAAGGGAGGTCAGGTACTCTTTAAAGCAGCTGCTAGCTATGGGTACTTTTTACTGAAGTACATTTCAAAGCCCATACTTCTTTACTTTTACTTGAGTAAAGAAGTTTAGTCAGTTCTTCTACTTTTATCAGAGTATTTTTCAACACGAGTATCTGTACTTCTACTTGAGTAAAGGATGTGTGTACTTTTGCTATCTCTGTCTATTAGTAACTTAGAAAGCTGTGCCCTCTCTAAACTTTCTAAAATATCTTTGTACGTTTTTTCGTCGTTCAGTTAACCCAATGTGGCAGCTTAGACTGCTGAAAGCACTAAAGCTAACTAGCATGGTGGTCAGAAAAACATCCCCACTGACATCTGGATAAAGAACACAGAGGATTCTGGGTAACCCAAAGAGAAGAAAGACGAGAGCTGGTTCCAGACTTATGGAAATTAGATATAAGCCGAGTATCCTCCCTCTCTTAATGGCAACGTAAGATCACTGGCTAATAATGGACAAGCTAGCGGCGTTAGCTACGAGTCTGAAAACATATCTGGAGGGAAGTTTAACGCACTCATGGAAATATGGCTTCACCAGGATATTTCTGACAACAACGTTTCTATCAAAGACTTCGGGACTGTTTCGGCAACGTTTCCAATGATTCCTTTGATGTCAGATGTCATCACAGAATAAAGACAATAATCCAGAACAAAAAACAAAACTCCAGGAGCCAAAACCAGGGAAACAATGACAAGAAAGGGCAGGCATAATCAAAAGGGCAATCAGTAAGACTAAAACCAGGTGGGGAGGGCAGGCAGAAGTTCAAAAGGGCAATCAGTAAGACTTAAAACACAGGAAGTTAAAACACAGAAGTTAAAACATAGGAAGTTAAAGACACAGGAAGTTAAAACACAGGAAGTTAAAACACAGGAAGTTAAACACAGGAAGTTAAAAACACAGGAAGTTAAACATAGGAAGTTAAAACCAGGAAGTTAAAACACAGGAAGTTAAAACATAGGAAGTTAAACACAGGAAGTTAAAACACAAGGAAGTTAAAACACAGGAAGTTAAAACACAGGAAGTTAAAACACAGGAAGTTAAAACACAGGAAGTTAAACACAGGAAGTTAAAACACAGGAAGTTAAACACAGGAAGTTAAAACACAGGAAGTTAAAACACAGGAAGTTAAAACACAGGAAGTTAAAACACAGGAAGTTAAAACAGACAAGACAAAAAAGAAGGAAAACATTTCAAAAGAAAACAAGAAATACAAAAACTCTGATCACGACAACGGCATTAGCATTAAATTAGGTCTCATTTGCACATTAAGACATATGTTTTCAGAAAACTTGTTATGCAAAAAACAATTGTCTTCATTAATGTAACAACAAGGTCAACAAGGAAGGTTTCATAGCGATATTTATTAGATAATGTCTATATTGACCAGCAGTGTCTAAAACTAACGCTGTAGTGCTATCATTTATCTCTTGGTTCATAGTCGTAGCCACAATCGTGATAAATCCAATGTTTCTTTTTGTGTCTTTTGGGGGAATAATATCTTTCATCCTTAGAGAAAAATGATGTATTACCAGATGTGTTGGTGGGTGACAGTCAGGTTCTTGTGTCGGCAACAAGCAGCTAATTAAACACTGATGCTAATGCGATTTAGCACAGTTCAGGATTAGCGGTGCACCGTCATGGATGAGCTGCTCTGATGGACGTGTGGAGAGAGAACTGTAGCCTCTCTACATGTATGTTCATGTACACACACACTCACACACACACACACACACACACACACACACACACACACACACCACACACACACACACACACACACACAAACACAAACACACACACACACACAAACACACACACACACACACACACACACACACACACACACACACACACACACACACACACACACAGGGTTTTCTCATTAATCTGCTTGCAGCCAGCTGTGACTCAAGCGTTGAAGAACATGTAATCACTGCTCCATCATTCCTCCATATTGACTTACGAGTATCCCCCAGAGCATATCATGGTTATTTTAGTTCAAATAATGTCTAATTTCATACTTGTAAATGTTGGGGTTATTTTCCAGAATAGCCAATAACATACAAGAAATGCTAAATGTACAGCCAGAACATTTTAAAATACATTTGTTAAAGGTAGGGTAGGTAATTCACTTGAAAAACACTTGTTATCTTCCATGGAATGCTCTTAACATCCTGATAGCAATGAATAAATTAAATGCTTTGACAATAAATATATACAAAAATATCATCTGTGGAAGCCGTGGCGCTGTAAAAAGCACGACCAATCATCTGCCTCGGCCCGGCTAAAGTAACTGGATGGCCTACCTGCCTGTCAGCCTTCCATCTGTGCACACACATTTATCTCGTGCCCTCATTGGTCATGTGCGCGTTCGTGTGTGTTGGAGGAGGGGCTCTGTAAGGAAGTCTGAAGGAAGGGGCAGATTTTTTTCGGCTGCGTATTTTCAAATTCTCTCGAGCTGGTTTCTCCATTCCTACCTACCCTTCCTTTAAGTAAATTCCATGTAAGATTAGTCGTAAACCCTTCAAAATAGTCTTGACATAACATGCATTTGAAACAACACATACTTCATGCTTGAAGATCGTCCCACAGCGAGGGAATTAACAAGAAAAAGACTCAAACTAAAGGCTACAGCTGAGAGCTCCTACACACAATATCAGCACCCTAAATCATCACAGGTCATTTTGATCTGTTCATGGTTTTCACAGTTTCAAACAGGTTGGTCTACTTTGTGAGTGTTAAGAATAAGGACTAAACTACAGGTCTGTTTTTGCCGTAAAGGTGTGTTTATGGTCAAAAATAATTTGAATTTATACGTCCTTTGCATCTCACTAACAAAAGGATATCTATGTAAATAAACTCTTATGGCACTACTTCTATTCTATTGTATTGCATTTACTTGCACTATTGTATCTGTTGTATTCTCTTGTACTGTTGGAGGAGCCTTTGACCTCATCAACATAACTACACTTTAGCTCTGGACGAATGACAATAAGAGCCTTGAATCTTGAAAGAGAAGCGGAGTATTTACATAAATATGCGTCTTTGCATTTCAGGGAAAATCTAAAGTTGCATATTCTGAGACAATTTAGCTTTTTAATGATCCAGCCAAACAACGAATGGTTGATCCTGAGCAGTAATCACGAATACGGCTTTTAAAAACGCATCTTGAGACTCCTGACTCAGGAAGTTGGATTAAATGCCAACAGTCCTCCCCTGTGCGGAGGTGTAACTGTTTCTACCCGTCTGACACGTTGTTTCCTACATTGTCCTCTTCAATTGGAACTGAACCTTAAAAGTCCTCTCAGCCGCTGATATGTCTGTTTGTTTCTGTATCGCCTTGAAAACCTCCGCCTGTAGTCTTTACGTGCAGGCGCAATGCGATCATCTCTTTTTAGCATGAGGATAATCTCTCCCAATTCAACTATAATCAAGCATCATGTCCTCCGCTGACCCAGAAGCCTTCTTCTTCTTCTTAATCTAAGCATTTACAAGACATTAAAAAAAGTGAGGTGGAGGAGCGTTGGACTCACATCTGATCAACAGAGCTGAGCCTCCGGCGTATAAATCGCTAAATCCCTGTGAAAGAGAGTACAAGAAGAAAACACCGGGTATTTTTTTCAGGAGAGAATATCATCTGAAAAGAGGTGGAGACAGAAATAAAAACAAAACGTGAGCTGGCCCTGAGAAACAATGGCACTTTAATTGTTTCCTGAGGGATTTAGCGTTAGCCGTGGATTTTCGCCCAGCCCCCGCCTTCATTATCACGCATTTCTCCCCCAAAAACAATCCCTGGCACTTGTTAACGTGGGCACGATGCCTCCATCTCCTCCTCCTCCTCTTTTCTCTTCTCCTCGCCCACCACCTCTCAATCTCCCTCCCTCTCTCACTCGCTCCGCTTGGCACAGATGGGCGAATCCAGCAGATGTTTTATCAGACCGTTTTTTTTGTTGCTGCTGCTTTTTCCCCCTTCCTGTCCTTCTCTCTTCTCTTCTCGAATCCGCTCGTGTCTCCTGCTGCAGAATGGATTTAGGTTAGGGAGTTAATGAGCTGATTTGCATCTGTCCAAAGCTGTTAGCTGTTGATTGTTTTGAGGGAAGAACAACAGACAGGGAGAAGGGACATACTTGTCCTGCTGCAGAATGCAACCACTGCAGGAACAAGTTACATTTTAAGTCATTTGTTTTCCCAAATCATGTAATCCTTCAAATTATTGGGCATAATCCAATTTTAAATATTTTGAAAAGGAAATATTGAATGTAAGGACACATATTGTTAATGTTTAAGCCACACACTTGTCTACAAACACATAATTATATCCTGAATGCACAAAACACAACACAAATATGATTCTAAAGGCATTTATTTTCAAAATCTTACCATCCGTCAAATTATCTGAAATTATCCAAATTAAGTTATTTGGAAAAGGACATTTTAAGGGACTCTTTTTATTTGATGTTGTTGGCAACACACACTGGTCTTTACACAAGTCTATCCTGCCTGACATGCCAAAAGTAATCTTGATTTAAAAAAAGACGTCATCCGAATCTAGATTCTTGAATGTAAGGACGTTCTCTTTTTTTCACGTATATGCAACATACAGTGGTCTACTCTACACACGTCTTTGTCAACTCTTCAGAACGAGTACTGTCCTGTTTCCAACTGTCAGCGCACATCAAGTCTTCAGAAAATCAGTCTGACACACAGCGGCTGCCGCCCTGCCTCCTTCTGAGACGTCTGCTGAGCGCTGAGGGCACGTATTGATGCACGTCAGATGAGGCAACGCTCTCAACGCTCAAACTCATTTCTTAACCCTTGTGTTATGTTCACATTTCGCACCCTTTGGTAAAGTTCGGGTCAAATTGACCCGGGACATATTTCAGGGTTTAAAAAAAATACAGAACTAAATTCAACATGCACAATTCCTTATATATATATTGTCTTTAACTCATTCCCCAACAATATAAATGAAATATATGATTAGTTTTTGAAAATACTCTTTGCTAGATCAAATGTAACAATGGAAGCGTCCATCGTTTTTTGTGATAAAAATGTAATTTATGTTAAAAAAAAATACACTGTAATAAAAACTAGGTTTACATTTTGCTCATGCTTTTCTAGGACTAATGTAAATTAAAACAACATTTCATTAATGTTTATTATTTGTAATCTGTCATATAATAATCAAAGCCCTGAAGGAAATAAAGCAATTTAGCAGCAATTGGAACTCAAGAACCACACATCCAAAAGTATTTGGCTGTGAAATATAGAGGGAATGAAACATCCATATAGATTACATAGAACAGATAAAAACACAAAGCAAATTAAAACAGTTAACAGACACTATTCATAAAATACAGTATATCCAAAAACATATTGATGAAGTGACGCTGCAGAACATCATGTGAGTCAATGGGCAAGTCCGTTTAGGAAGCACATGATGTACAGAACTTCTTCGTGTGTGTAGCACAGATGTACTTGTTGCAGTTGCTGCATGTAGTCTGTGTCTTTGAGTCCTTTGAGGGTCCACAGACCTCACAGCTGGCTGTGGGGGTCTTCCAGCAGCTGGCTATGAGTCAAGTTCATCTTCCAATTTGCTGTCAAATTCTGAGTTGACCTCCACATCATCCTCATCTTCAGAAATGTCTTCCTCCACTTCACCGTGTTCTTCTAATGCATTCCACTCACTCTCATCCATAGCTCCAAGGCTCTGAGCAGAATATCTTTTGGCCATTTTGTTGGTAGATAATTGTAGTTCTGCACTACACTGTTACTACACTGAGGTTATGTCTCTGTTTAGTCCCTCCTCCGGCGTGCAGGTGCGAGACAATGTAAAATGTTTATACATTTCTGGAAGATCTAAAATGTTTATAATGTTCTAGGATGGTTTTGTGTACACACTACAAAGGGTAAAGATCAAGGGAAAACAGGATCAAACAGCTTCTCTATGCATACAATTGTTTGTGTGTGTGTGTGTGTGTGTGTGTGTGTGTGTGTGTGTGTGTGTGTGTGTGTGTGTGTGTGTGTGTGTGTGTGTGTGTGTGTGTGTGTGTGTGTGTGTGTGTGTCTTTAGTCTCTCTGTCTGTCCTGGTATTGTATCCGGGTCAGATTGACCCGAACCTCTTATGAAGGACATAAATGCGGGTGGGCATTTTTTCACAAGTGGAAAAAACTAAAAACAATTCCACGTGTCCTTCACAATAAATAAGTCCCGGCCATTGAGTTTCAGGTTGAACGAAAATATCCTTATATTTTTTTTTATTCATTGAAAATGGAAATCGGGTCAATTTGACCCGAACACCACACAAGGGTTAAGTCTCGAGCTGTCAGAGATGGCAAAAGTCGACACATCACTCAAGTAGAAGTTCAGATACTCATGTTTAAAGATACTCTGGTAAAAGTAGAAGTACTGACTAAACTTCTTTACTCAAGTAAAAGTAAAGAAGTATGGGCTTCAGGGTGGGATTTTCACGGAGGCCATGACGGCCATGGCCGTCGTAGCCCCTCGGTCTGGCCGTTATGCCCCACAAATAATTGTACGTCCTACGGCCACCATGGCCTTTGGGCCCCTCACACTGTTAAAATCTTGAAGTTGCTTTAAAAGCGTCAGAACAGTGGTTTCTGAACTGCATTATGCTGCGTTCACAACGGACGCGATGCGAATATTCACATTGATCTAACCGCTAGAGTTTCACCCGGTTTCTCCGCGGCTGTCAGCTGTGTTTACTCCTGTCACAGGGCACGCTGGAGAGGGGGCGGGGCTTATATCCATGTAAATACTGTGGTGGAAACCAACTACGACAAACTTAACCTATTTTACCGTGATTTAATTGTAATACACGTTTCAAAATGATGCCGAATTAACTTAATACTGGTAACGGTTAGTAAAAACCATGCT
This sequence comes from Gymnodraco acuticeps, assembly GCF_902827175.1. Lineage (NCBI taxonomy): Eukaryota > Metazoa > Chordata > Actinopteri > Perciformes > Bathydraconidae > Gymnodraco > Gymnodraco acuticeps. The sequence goes on from NW_022991479.1 coordinate 20,385, forward strand.
TTGACAAGTGTGCAGACAAGACAGCATGCGAAAAACCTTTTAAAATGCATGTTTTCTGAATGGAGATCGGATCGATCAGGCTAAACTAACGTTGTAGCTGCTCCGTCCAATATCACACCGACGTCATAAAGACAGACATGACACAGACAGTCTGTGGTATACACACACACACGAATGATGTATGTGCAGAGTTTGACCCTTGAAGGCTGTTTCTTCTGCTCTGAAATGGAATCTATTTGTTACATATTAATATAATTTGTGATTTGATTTCGGATTTGTGAATGGGCAACACACTCTCACTCCCTAAGCGTCCAGGAGCGACGTTTGGTCAGTGTCCGTGGCGTCCAGTTGTGACGCTCCTAGGCTCCTTCAGCTTCATAAAGGGACGCAAATAGCTTTCAACTGATTGCAATGTATTCCCATCTGCGGCAGGATTTGACGCTCATGGAAGCACGGCATTCGTTTGTGTCGGCTGCCTTTAAAGGCAATGTGAGCGTCCTTTCCCATTGGATAACGGAGAATTGTACACCCGGAAGTAAGTATTCCTCTTACTGTCGATTGATTTTACAGTGATATCTGCACTACTCATCGACTAAAAAACACCAGATTATCCTTGTTAATTACACAACATTGATTGGTTTAAATTGTGTGCAATGCTTTTGTATTTTTCCCCTTCGATTCGGAGAAACAAATATTTTTTCTGAGTAAAGGATGGCAGAAGACACTACACTACCCAGAATCCCCAGCTATCGTTTGACAAACCCCGTGATAGTCCTCAAGCTCTGTGATTGGAGAGTGTGCTCCGAAGGTTACGCCGATTCTCGAACAGCACTTGAAATGGGATGGAACCACGGCAGACTGTCCAAAACTGGATTTGAACAGGTCCACCGCGTCCCCCCCTCCCCCACCCCGTCCCCAGAACTACACATGCTGGCTATTGTTTTTCGCAACATGTTCTCTATCTATGGCACGTCTCTACTGGGAGTTGTAGTTTTAAAAGACGTTTTCGTATTTCCCATAATAAGAAGTTGCCAGTATTAAACTGTGTACATCCCTGGAGGTTTAGGGGATAGGAAACACTCACATTTAAAACATATAATTAATAAATGGGTGAAAATTGCTTGTGCCCATAATGGGCAGCATTAATATATATATACACACATGCCAGCTAAGGTCAGAAGAGCTTTATTTAACAGCTGGTCTTATGTTTGTGACCCCTGTTGTTAATTGATTACATCACATTACATTAATTGATAAGCCTGAAACATGCACTCGTCAAGGTTCAGAGGCACATTTTGCAAATATGGCAGTAGCCATCGATCAGATTAAGATAATATATACTTTATTGATCCCAGGTTGGAAACATTTGCGTTACATCAGCATGTGTAACAGTTGTAAATATGCAGTGGTGTTTATTTGTAAATCATTTAGTATAATCACACAAATTCTGTGTTTTATATTCAACAATTCTGTGTTCTTTATTTATTGATTGTTCAATACCTGACAAGGTCGGAGATGAAATATCTATATATATCTTATAAGAGTATAATACATTATGTATAATATCAGTTAAAATAAGTGCTTCAACATAGTTAACATTGCTGGAGGTATGCACAAATATTGATAGATGTCTTGTAATGCACTATTGAGGAACCTGCGACCCAAGTTTTTCATTCAATGCAGAACTACACCGTTTGTGAATATGATATGTCAATAAACCTTAGAAAATCTTGAAATCTTGAAAGGGATGTGCAAAATAGTCATTATATACAGTCTTTAATTAACTATTAGTAGAGAATAACGAGTAATGAATATACTTTATAGGGATCCTATTAATATCTAATAATACAAATAATGAAATTCAATAACATGCTTTAACCACTAGGTGTCCCTTTATATCAGCTGTGCACCTTTATGGTGTAAATACAGCATATCTACCAATTGGATCAAATATAAAAGTCAGCCGAATTAGTGTTGATACTGCAAGGAGACGTATTGTGTGAAAATAAATGTAAGATGTTGTTTAATGGCTGATATATTTATGATCCACGTCACGTTTTCAGTTCCTCATGTTTGTCTAGAAGTCTTCTCATCAGGGCTATATAAATACAGAACTACGGCAGATATGTAATATTTAATGCAGCCGAACCGTGTATTACAATGCCGTTATGTGATGACTTTCAAATAGAAAAGCAAGCACACTCGGAATAAAGTATTATTTTATTTTTTTTAAATGTTTTCGGTCTGTTTCCGGTATTTGTTAATGACGATGTGCTGTGAGATGTGAGACTGGAATTGCACAGGGGGAAATAACGTAGGCTATCTTTAGATGCGGATTTAGTTAAACTAATATGTTTGCGCTGTGGACCAACACTATACATTAACGGGGAAGGGGGTAGCAATAAAGATAACACCATTAAACAGTTACACAACATAACAGAAATAATATCGATAGCAGCGTCCCTAGCAACCACCTTGGTAACAATGAAAACGTAATGGATGCAATTTCCTGAAGTAATCTTCGTAATAACTAGCAAACTAAAGATCATGTACATCCACTGCACACATAATCTGAAATAACAACTCATATTTCTCGCATCAAATGACATCAAAACGCATTTTAATGGCCAAACTAACTTTAAAATAGGCATTTTCCACCGAGAATAAAACGAAGTTCGGCCATGTTTTCTTTTTCTGCAGGGAGAAATTTGAAGATCACGTGACGTCAAACAGAGCACATGGTGTAGTCCAAACGATAGCTGGGGATTCTGGGTAGTGTAGTGTCTTCTGCCATCCTTTACTCCGAAAAAATATTTGTTTCTCCGAATTGAAGGGGAAAAATACAAAAGCATTGCACACAATTTAAACCAATCAATGTTGAGTAATTAACAAGGATAATCTGGTGTTTTTTAGTCGATGAGTAGTGCAGATATCACTGTAAAATCAATCGACAGTAAGAGGAATACTTACTTCCGGGTGTACAATTCTCCGTTATCCAATGGGAATGGATGCTCACATTGCCTTTAAGGGCAGCCGACACAAACGAATGCCGTGCTTCCATGAGCGTCAAATCCCGCCGCAGATGGGAATACATTGCAATCAGTTGAAAGCTATTTGCGTCCCTTTATGACGCTGAAGGAGCCTAGGAGTGTCACAACTGGACGCCACGGACACTGACCAAACGTCGCTCCTGGACGCTTAGGGAGTGAGAATGTGTTGTTATGGGAGTAGTAGTAGATGGAAAACATACCAAACACTAATTATTCAAAGTAAAGTATTTCATTTTATACATGGTAATACTAAGGAGGCATAGGCCTATAGGATGATATAATGTTTGATATTATTGATATAAAAAAAGTGATTTGTTTTCCATGTCATTCGTGTGTTTTTCTTATAAGAAAGTTTATTTATTTGTAAGCTCCAAATCCAAATGTTTCCCTCAATGGCCTTTCCGCCCTGAAAAAATGTGTGACACCAAAGGCCAAATGGCCTTGCCCCTAAAATGACGAAAATCCAAGCCTGATGGGCTTTGAAATGTACTTCAGTAAAAAGTACCCATAACTAGCAGCTACTTTAAAGAGTACCTGACCTCCGTTTATATTAATAGAACAATAATGTAATTGTTAGCTAATGAATGTTTCCATGCTGAACAACGGCAACATGACAACGTTTCCATTGGTCCCTCTTCTTTAGAGAAGACCAGGAAATGATGGATACACGGATCGTGTTCAAATCAATAGGCACGCAATGACTCTAAAGAATAATGATCACGCATCAAACACACATTCAGACTAAAGGAACCAGCTGTTTGGAAAATGAGAGAAGTAGAAAGTACAGGTATTTGTGTTCAACATGTAAGAAGTAGAAAGTACAGGTATTTGTGTTCAACATGAAAGAAGTAGAAAGTACAGGTATTTGGGTTCAACATGTAAGAAGTAGAAAGTACAGGTATTTGGGTTCAACATGAAAGAAGTAGAAAGTACAGGTATTTGGGTTCAACATGTAAGAAGTAGAAAGTACAGGTATTTGAGTTCAACATGAAAGAAGTAGAAAGTACAGGTATTTGGGTTCAACATGTAAGAAGTAGAAAGTACAGGTATTTGTGTTCAACATGTGAGAAGTAGAAAGTACAGGTATTTGAGTTCAAAATCTAAGAAGTAGAAAGTACAGGTATTTGAGTTCAACATGTAAGAAGTAGAAAGTACAGGTATTTGAGTTCAACATGTAAGAAGTAGAAAGTACAGGTATTTGGTTTCAACATGTAAGAACTAGAAAGTACAGGTATTTGTGTTCAACATGTAAGAAGTAGAAAGTACAGGTATTTGTGTTCAAAATGTAAGAAGTAGAAAGTAGGTATTTGTGTTCAACATGTAAGAAGTACAAAGTACAGGTATTTGTGTTCAACATGTAAGAAGTAGAAAGTACATGTATTTGTGTTCAACATGTAAGAAGTAGAAAGTACAGGTATTTGTGTTCAACATGTAAGAAGTAGAAAGTACAGGTATTTGTGTTCAACATGTAAGAAGTAGAAAGTACAGGTATTTGGGTTCAACATGTAAGAAGTAGAAAGTACAGGTATTTGTGTTCAACATGTAAGAAGTAGAAAGTACAGGTATTTGTGTTCAACATGTGAGAAGTAGAAAGTACAGGTATTTGAGTTCAAAATCTAAGAAGTAGAAAGTACAGGTATTTGAGTTCAACATGTAAGAAGTAGAAAGTACAGGTATTTGAGTTCAACATGTAAGAAGTAGAAAGTACAGGTATTTGGTTTCAACATGTAAGAACTAGAAAGTACAGGTATTTGTGTTCAACATGTAAGAAGTAGAAAGTACAGGTATTTGTGTTCAAAATGTAAGAAGTAGAAAGTAGGTATTTGTGTTCAACATGTAAGAAGTACAAAGTACAGGTATTTGTGTTCAACATGTAAGAAGTAGAAAGTACATGTATTTGTGTTCAACATGTAAGAAGTAGAAAAGTACAGGTATTGTGTTCAACATGTAAGAAGTAGAAAGTACAGGTATTTGTGTTCAACATGTAAGAAGTAGAAAGTACAGGTATTTGGGTTCAACATGTAAGAAGTAGAAAGTACAGGTATTTGTGTTCAACATGTAAGAAGTAGAAAGTACATGTATTTGTGTTCAACATGTAAGAAGTAGAAAGTACAGGTATTTGTGTTCAACATGTAAGAAGTAGAAAGTACAGGTATTTGGGTTCAAAATGTAAGAAGTAGAAAGTACAGGTATTTGTGTTCAACATGTAAGAAGTAGAAAGTACAGGTATTTGTGTTCAACATGTAAGAAGTAGAAAGTACAGGTATTAGTGTTCAACATGTAAGAAGTAGAAAGTACAGGTATTTGTGTTCAACATGTAAGAAGTAGAAAGTACAGGTATTTGTGTTCAACATGTAAGAAGTAGAAAGTACAGGTATTTGAGTTCAACATGTAAGAAGTAGAAAGTACAGGTATTTGTGTTCAACATGTAAGAAGTAGAAAGTAGGTATTTGTGTTCAATATGTAAGAAGTAGAAAGTACAGGTATTTGAGTTCAACATGTAAGAAGTAGAAAGTACAGGTATTTGAGTTCAACATGTAAGAAGTAGAAAGTACAGGTATTTGTGTTCAACATGTAAGAAGTAGAAAGTACAGGTATTTGTGTTCAACATGTGAGAAGTAGAAAGTAGGTATTTGTGTTCAACATGTAAGAAGTACAAAGTACAGGTATTTGTGTTCAACATGTAAGAAGTAGAAAGTACAGGTATTTGTGTTCAACATGTAAGAAGTAGAAAGTACAGTTATTTGTGTTCAACATGTAAGAAGTAGAAAGTACAGGTATTTGGGTTCAACATGTAAGAAGTAGAAAGTACAGGTATTTGAGATCAACATGTAAGAAGTAGAAAGTACAGGTATTTGAGTTCAACATGTAAGAAGTAGAAAGTACAGGTATTTGAGTTCAACATGTAAGAAGTAGAAAGTAAAGGTATTTGTGTTCAACATGTAAGAAGTACAAAGTACAGGTATTTGAGTTAAACATGTAAGAAGTAGAAAGTACAGTTATTTTTGTTCAACATGTAAGAAGTAGAAAGTACAGGTATTTGGGTTCAACATGTAAGAAGTAGAACGTACAGGTATTTGAGTTCAACATGTAAGAAGTAGAAAGTTCAGGTATTTGTGTTCAACATGTAAGAAGTAGAAAGTACAGGTATTTGAGTTCAACATGTAAGAAGTAGAAAGTACAGGTATTTGAGTTCAACATGTAAGAAGTAGAAAGTAAAGGTATTTGTGTTCAACATGTAAGAAGTACAAAGTACAGGTGTTTGAGTTAAACATGTAAGAAGTAGAAAGTACAGTTATTTGTGTTCAACATGTAAGAAGTAGAAAGTACAGGTATTTGGGTTCAACATGTAAGAAGTAGAAAGTACAGGTATTTGAGATCAACATGTAAGAAGTAGAAAGTACAGGTATTTGAGTTCAACATGTAAGAAGTAGAAAGTACAGGTATTTGTGTTCAACATGTAAGAAGTAGATAGTACAGGTATTTGTGTTCAACATGTAAGAAGTAGAAAGTAAAGGTATTTGTGTTCAACATGTAAGAAGTAGAAAGTAGGTATTTGGGTTCAACATGTAAGAAGTAGAAAGTACAGGTATTTGTGTTCAACATGTAAGAAGTAGAAAGTACAGGTATTTGGGTTCAACATGTAAGAAGTAGAAAGTACAGGTATTTGGGTTCAAAATGTAAGAAGTAAAAGTAAAAAGTCGCCAGAAAAATAAGTAGTGGATTAAAGCACTGATACCAGAACAATGTACTTAAGTAATGTATTTGTACTCCACTACTTCCCACCCTCTGGGGCTTCGAAAGGTTTTAGGGATTTCTCAATAGGTCCAAAGGGTCTGGGGTATGTGTAGTCGATGGAGAAACCAATGGGAACCTTGACAGATGTTGTACACTTTACTTTTAAAGGTACAATCTTAATATAGATTAAAAAGAATATATGTTGTATCAAATTTGTTGACAGAATTTAGCCAGGCAAGCATTCAAAACACAAATCATTAACTACTTGATCACTTAGATATACTAATTCATAAAAGCATCATAATGTTTTAAAGAGCTGTGTTGAGTGTTGGGAGAGAAAATGCTGCTCCAAAAACAAGTTGAACAAATGATGAAACCAGGGTGTTTTCAACTGAAATAAGTACAAACATTGAAAAGAAAAAGTGGAAATTAGCTTGGTAAGATTTCTTGAAATAAGATAAATCATATCTTGTAATTAGCTGGAAAACTAATTTTGAACTATATCTTACCAGAATCAGGAAATGTTGTGTTACAATATAATCTGCAGATGCTCAAAAGAGTTCTGTTTTCTGATGGAAAAAAATCATCTGAGATACAACTCAAAATAAGATTTATTGACTCAACAAGATGATGCATTGTCTAAAAACAAGACCCGATATCTCACTGCAGTGTTACTCCTGAAGTTATTATGTCTTATAGCAAGTGTAAAGACATATTCTGACTAGATATTAGACAAATATACTCGGTAAGATTTCAAGTTTTTGTAGTGTAGTACTTCCTCCCTTACTGCCAAACTGAAGAACTTACAAATCCTTTGATCTTATCCAAAAGTGATTTAAAGTCCATAGTCCCATCCCAAGATCGTTGACTATCTGAATCTGAGTAACCCTGAAATGGTTTGATAAAGCCACACTGAAGAAACAAAGTCTTTTTAAAGTCCTTAGTCCAGATTGGCAAAGTGGACGAAGGATCTTCAACAGTCCGATTAAACCCTACAGCTGGGTGGTTAACGGTAAATCCTCCCGATGTTCAAACCTCTTATTTCTCGGCCGTAGTTTTCTAATAAAGTCCTTTCAGCAGCTCACAACTCTCTCTCCAAAGATGTAACAGGTCAAGCAATATCATCCTCTGAGGAGTTCAGCCTTGAGGCGTAAAGCAGACTTGTTCGAAAAGCGTCATGGGAGAAAAAAGAACCACGATTTCTCTATACTCTTAATATTATATGACAAACTCATCCTGAATGTGTCACAGTGATACGGCACTTTTCTTCCAAGCGTTGAGGACCCCTGAACCCTTTTAGCTTGACTGGTTTTCATACTTTTTATAATAATAATAAAGCTTTTCATACAACACATGCAGCTCAAAGTGCTTTACAAAATGACACATCACAAGTTAAAAACAAAAACAATAAATTCCCCTCAGGAGGTCAAATGTATGATAACACGAATAAAATAAAATAAATCATGGTTTCTCTCTGACAGATAAGACACAAGACAACTGAGTCGATGCAACAATTTAAATATAAAACCCCATAAAACAAAGTGAACATATAGATACAACAGAAATAAAAATAAAAATACCTATAAAATAAATAAAACAATATAGAGGTAGGTAAATAATAAAGACTAAAAGAACATTAACCCTCCTGTTGTCTTCGGGTCAAATCTGACCGATTTACTACTTTCATCACTTTTTAGTTTTACATTCGATTGCATTAAGGTTTCATGATATCCTTCACAGTAGACATTTGAACATATAAAATGGCTGATCACCACTTTCATTGCATTTTGGATGATTTAGTCAACTTTGTAAAATCCATGGTGTTCCCGGTCGCCATAAAGAAAAGGAATTAGTAACCATCCGGATCAGATCACACACACACAGTGGCGTTTTTACATGTACAAAAGTGGTGGGGCACAAAAAACTCAGATGTCTATATATAAGCTTCTGCAGTGAGGTTCATGGCTGCTGAGGATCTGACTCTTCAGGTTTACAAATATTATATTTTGACCTAAATAAAAATATAATATTATTTTCAAAAGCCTCTTTAGTCTGATGCTTCAATTAATTTTAAACAGACGGTTCAACAGAAGGATACCCAAAAAATGTAATTTTATCATTTACATATTGAATTGTTCTCTCTTAGTAAGATCCCATTTTCAATAAAATTGTGGTCTTACCTTGACTTGAAGATGAAGTCCATTTGCCTATCCTCTGGACAAAAATCTCTATTACTTTTTTGTAAAAGTCCTCCTTATCTTCTTGTAGTTTCAAAAGTCTATCATAAATCTAAATGATGGATTTATGATTCTAAAATTATAAAAGTAGGGTAGACATGTGGATATTATCCGGCTGAACAAAACGTACATTTATCTAACAGCTACGTTTCCCACAGACCTTATTTTGAGCTATTTTCTAAAATCCTATGGAGAAATATCATTGCTTTTTTGTGGAGGGAAGCCATGCGCAGCTTACTTCCTGCTTTTAGGACGCGTCTCTCTCCTCCTCTTCACCTGCTCTTCACACACCACACTTTTCGCGGCACACGTACTTACAGCCAATCAGCTCTGAATGATGTGAGATGACGTATGGTGGGGATGGCAGCTCAGTGCCCCTATGGTCATTATTTTTTGCCACACACATTAAATAGGAAAATACTCTGAGCATGCGCAGTGTAGTTTTTACAGTCACCGTTCACTTAGACAGTGAGAGGGAGGGGCAGGATCGGGTTTTGTCCCACATGGCTCTAAACAGCTCAATAGGCACACACTGTAGACACTAATTAGAAGAACACATACTAAAACAGCAATGAGACGAATCAGATGATTAAACATGATCTTAAAATATATTTTATATATATTTTAATTTATTTTTTGCATTTTGTTGTAATCATTATTTTAATACTTTCTGCTGACAGTAGGTGGGGCTGTGCCCCTAATTACCAGTCGCCACTGCACACACACACCCACAGACACACACCCACACACACACATACACACACACACACACACACACACACACACACACACACACACACACACACACACACACACACACACTCTAGATGTGTTCCCCCCCTTATGTGCCCATCCCCCAACATGGACACAAACACACACACAGAACACTTTGACACATTTCCCGCTCTTGCCCAATCCCCCCATGTGAATCACACCTGGCACTCAAACACATTCACTCACTCACACACACACACACACACACACACACACACACACACACACACACACACACACACACACACACACACACACACACACACACACACACACACACACACACACACACACACACACACAGAACAATGTGACAAATGTCCCGCTCTTATGTGCCCCTCCCCCCACATGGATCACCTGGCACACGCAATACATGTTCAGCATCTGTTCTTTGTATATGTACTGCAGTGTTTCATGTATAGCAGTACTCTGATACAATATGTACAGTTTGAAAGGGTGTTAAATGAAATGTGGTGATGATTAATGGTTTTTGTGTTAATGTCAGTTAAAACAGGACTGGTCAAATTTGACCGCGGACACCAAAGTAAGGGGGCGAGACAAAGACAATAGGAGGGTTAATAAGCATTTTAACACTAAATAAATCATAACTCAGCAATAACGCTTGATTCAAACCAGGCAGACATCATTATTTCTTATTGGGGCAGAAATGCGTCTCTAAACCTATAAATGAGTTAGCATTAAAGCACTTCCCTCATCTTGAAGTCAATGGTGTTCTGAATGTGTTGTTGGTTAGAAATCTGAAATAACGTAGTTAACACAAGCTAAAGATTCTACGACATAAAATGTTTCAGCAGACTAATTTTATTTTTTTGCTACTTTTGCTTTTAACCTGTTGAGCCTTGAGCCTGTTTTTCAGGCCTCAGGCTCGAAAATGACATTCCCAGAACAATTGACTCTATCTTCCCTTCTAAAAGGGGAAGATTAATAATATTGTTTCTCAAAGCAAGGATACACCTGTGAGTTGGAAGTAGAACAAGTCAGAATCAATATAGATGTTTTTATTTTAAAGTAAATTCAGATTGAACATAGTAAAACAATGTAAATTATCCCTCCTATTATCGTTGGGGTCAATTTGACCCCATTCAAAGTTTAACGTATTTAAAACAAATGGTTAACTAATGGGTAAACATAAAATGGACATGAAGATCTTTTTTCGATTCAAATTCAATTCAAAACCTTTATTTATCCAGGTGAAATCCCATTGAGATCAATGATCTCTTTTTCAAGGGAGACCTGCAGCAGTAGGTTCCACAAGAAGACATAAAAACATAAACAACAGAACAACAAAAGGAAATCATACAGCAAAATGTACAGGGATTACAATTTACATATCTAACCACATGTACAGGTACCAAGAGCATCTGATTTGAGTAGCATCCAACCGAGCTTTAAAAACATGTAGTGGTACTAGCTTGGTAATTTTCCATTCTTTTTGCAGGCTGTTCCAAGTTAGTGGAGCTGCACATCTAAAAGCTTTCTTCTAATTGAATTAAATGGTTATTTAGGTAGTCAACTAAGATACCTAAAGCACCAGAGACATACATGTTGATTAACATTTGAATATGATCATTGTCAAATTGACCCCAGTAGTTTCAATCTGAGGATAACATGAGGGTTATAGTGTCCGTCTAAATAAAAAACCATGACTTATAGTGAAAGCCACCCTTGAATGATGGGATAGTAGAGAAAAAGCTTTAGGAATCCAAACTATAACATATGATAAGTACCCTGTATCAAGACTGATGCAAAACAAGTGACATTTGACCTTTTTAGAGGTTTAGAACAAAGAAGTCCAGACGGACTCACCTCTGGGGTCATTTGGTAAAAGTACTTCTTCCACCTTTTGATGCATAGCTGTAATAGAGCGTATCGATGGCAGCACATTTTGATGAATGTAGTGTGCTCGGGCCCACCTGTGGCCTGATATGAGGACAAAGAGCCTGGCTGACAGCTGTGGGCATGTTCAGTTTATTTCCTCGCTCACATTACCAGGATGCATCTGCTCGTCTGGGTGTTGTTCACATTTTTACATCCCGGACCGAGTATCTGCTGGACGCTGGAAACACACATTTTTCACCATTCGTTGCATGTACGGCGGTGTAATTAATCTCGCTGACAGGTGTCTGCGGCACAGGTACAAACAGCCAAATAATAGGGTCTGTTCAGGATGTGACGGCTCCTGCTGCGCTCTGCAGAAGAAGAAGAAGAAGAAGAAGAAGGGGAAACAAACCAGAAGCAGGTGTTTACTAAAAAGGAAACAGAGTGGAATCAGCAGTTTATTTAGCAGCAGCAGATAGAGCGAGCTGTGGGAGTTTTTACTGATTATTCTCGCCCTGCCTGTTTTATTTAGCAGCACTGCTGAGGTCCGCTTCACATTCACAGGTATAACAGAGCAGATATACCTGTGTGTCGGAGCTTTAAGACTTGTGTAAGACCTGCTGGGAGGTTTGTGAGCATTGGCATGTTTTGCAGAAAGATATAAGAGTCGTTGTAAGGTTTGATTCAGTAATATTTATATATATCATTCGTAGTCCAGTTTGAGTTAGTCACACACATCTCAGTCTGCGTGAACTCAGCATCAGTGGGTTCAATTAAAAACAGCCCATGTATTGAGATGGTGCAGTAATATAGATATTAGGCAATCTCTGAATGATCTAATCCTATTATTTTGACAGCATCAAGATGTCGTCAACGTGAAAAAGGGGGAAGTAAGAGGCAGTGTACCATTATGTGTTGTAGCTGGGTGTTAACCTGCTAACCTCAGTGATTCAGAGAGAGGGAAGGAAGAGCAGCCTGATAACATCAGACAGGTAGAACTGCCCTGTGGACTGATGAGAAACTCCATCTACACTTTATGGAGGGAATTAGGACGTGTGTGTGTGTGTGTGTGTGTGTGTGTGTGTGTGTGTGTGTGTGTGTGTGTGTGTGTGTGTGTAACTCAGGTCAGAGGGAGTCAACAGAGACCACAGTAGTAAAAGTAGTTTATAGGAGGAATTAGAGCTGATCATCATTAACCCGAGGGGCGATAAAAGACCCCCGAGAAACTGCAGGAGCATTTTAATGCTGGTGAAGGCCGGAGGTGGGAAGTAGAGGAGTACAAATACTTCATTACTGTACTTAAGTACATGTTTCTGGTATCAGTACTTTACTCCACTACTTATTTTCTGACGACTTTTTACTTTGACTTCTTACATGTTGAACCCAAATACCTGTACTTTCTACTTCTTACATGTTGAACACAAATACCTGTACTTTCTACTTCTTACATGTTGAACACAAATACCTGTACTTTCTACTTCTTACATGTTGAACTCAAATACCTGTACTTTCTACTTCTTACATGTTGAACCCAAATACCTGTACTTTCTACTTCTTACATGTTGAATTCAAATACCTGTACTTTCTACTTCTTACATGTTGAACACAAATACCTGTACTTTCTACTTCTTACATGTTGAAGTCAAATACCTGTACTTTCTACTTCTTACATGTTGAACTCAAATACCTGTACTTTCTACTTCTTACATGTTGAACTCAAATACCTGTACTTTCTACTTCTTACATGTTGAACACAAATACCTGTACTTTCTACTTCTTACATGTTGAACACAAATACCTGTACTTTCTACTTCTTACATGTTGACTCAAATACCTGTACTTTCTACTTCTTACATGTTGAACTCAAATACCTGTACTTTCTACTTCTTACATGTTGAACTCAAATACCTGTACTTTCTACTTCATACATGTTGAACCCAAATACCTGTACTTTCTACTTCTTACATGTTGAACCCAAATACCTGTACTTTCTACTTCATACATGTTGAACCCAAATACCTGTACTTTCTACTTCTTACATGTTGAACTCAAATACCTGTACTTTCTACTTCTCACATGTTGAACCCAAATACCTGTACTTTATACTTCTTACATGTTGAACTCAAATACCTGTACTTTCTACTTCATACATGTTGAACCCAAATACCTGTACTTTCTACTTCTTACATGTTGAACACAAATACCTGTACTTTCTACTTCTTACATGTTGAACTCAAATACCTGTACTTTCTACTTCTTACATGTTGAACACAAATACCTGTACTTTCTACTTCTTACATGTTGAACACAAATACCTGTACTATCTACTTCTTACATGTTGAACACAAATACCTGTACTTTCTACTTCTTACATGTTGAACTCAAATACCTGTACTTTCTACTTCTTACATGTTGAACCAAATACCTGTACTTTCTACTTCTTACATGTTGAACCCAAATACCTGTACTTTCTACTTCTTACATGTTGAACCCAAATACCTGTACTTTCTACTTCTTACATGTTGAACCCAAATACCTGTACTTTCTACTTCTTACATGTTGAACACAAATACCTTGAACTCAAATACCTGTACTTTCTACTTCTTACATGTTGAACATCAAATACCTGTACTTTCTACTTCATTACATGTTGAACTCAAATACCTGTACTTTCTACTTCTTACATGTTGAACACAAATACCTGTACTTTCTACTTCTTACATGTTGAACACAAATACCTGTACTTATCTACTTCTTACATGTTGAACACAAATACCTGTACTTTCTACTTCTTACATGTTGAACTCAAATACCTGTACTTTCTACTTCTTACATGTTGAACTCAAATACCTGTACTTTCTACTTCTTACATGTTGAACCCAAATACCTGTACTTTCTACTTCTTACATGTTGAACCCAAATACCTGTACTTTCTACTTCTTACATGTTGAACACAAATACCTGTACTTTCTACTTCTTACATTTTCCAAACAGGCTGGTTCCTTTAGTTTGAATGTGTGTTTGGTGGCGTGATCATTTGATTTAATAATCGGAGCTGATAATAATAACGTACAATTAAAGACGACTATACTACGGTGTTTCGGGGTGCGGGAAAAACAACTTGTTCGTCACTTCCTGTCCTGAGAGTGGAGGCCTGCAGGCAGACCCCTCTCTAAAAACTTGGTCTACTAGAAAGGTCTCTTCTGTGTTGAAATATAAAGACAAATTAACCTAGAAATCTAATTAAATTAACCTGTCAGTGAGCTATGTAGCTAGCTAGCAAATGTTAGCTATCCATCTAACAAATTAACTAGTGTTAGCTATCATTCTTAACCCTTAGATGCCCTTAGAGTGACTGGACCCTACACTCTTCCATAAGTGGGTCAAAAAGGACCCAGAGGATCCCATAGGAAATGCATGCGGGTCATTTTTGACCCACTTATGGAAGCTTGGGGTAAATACAAAAACTACAATATCTTAAAATGTAAATTTAAAATGTGAATGGCATGATATCCAAAACATGTTTTTGAGGAATAGCTGGAATATGAAATGATAAAAAAATGTAATTACAAAGATACTTCAAGAAAACCACCTCACCGGGTCCGACCCCAGTCCCCTCTGTTCAACATGTGCATCCTTGGGCAAGATACTTAACGGAACATTTCCCAACATATTGTGCATCACTTGATACCCAAATGTATCCGCTGGTAGTCATTTAAAAACAATGGCTGTATTTTACGATGCACGCAGAGCATTATTTCCAACAAGCAGGGAGAGTTCTCTGTTTGATGTTCTGCTGCTTTCCCTGCAGAACAAGAACGACAGTCGGCTCAGTGTCTGTAAAAACACATACAGCTGCTGATTAGCTGCCTGGCTGTTAATTCCCGTTGACTCTATACACAGGGTTTATTTGCAGCAGTGACCGTGCCTCACACAATGAGGAAGTGACACTATAATGCGGCGGATAGATCAAAATGGCTAATGTTTTATTAGCGGCCTGCCATCGGCTGCAGGTGAAAGCGGCTTTTATGGAAGCCCTCCCTCCTCTCACGGCAGAAATAAATGAAGGTATTAACATTAAGCACCTCTCCCATCGAGGCTCTGCCCAGCGTTATGTCCTCGGGTCAGGATTTAGCCACACAGCCAAGTGAAGCTAATCATTCCTCAGGTACAGCTACAGCTGTTTCTGGATGCTGTTGTTAAAATGATACCGAGGTGAGGTTCAGGACAATGCAAGAACAACAAACACCAAAGATTTGTACGCTTTTCATGCTTTGTATTCCCCTTCCTTATTGCCGTATCTTGCAGGATGTATTTTTTCATCATCTTATTACATTTAAGTTCCTTTGATGTCGTCCTTAATTCAATTTAACAAATTGATTTGCTCATACTTTTGTTCTTGGTTCAACATTTCTTACCTGAAAGGAAAGCTATTTCACCGACAGTATATTTCAGTTTCCATTTGTCCATGTATAAAATAAACTCAACAATATACCCGACCAAGAATGCTAAGAAAATAAATCCAATTATAACAATATCACTTTTAGCATGTTTTACATTCCCCTTCCTCATTTCTTCCAAATATATTCATTTGTACATCTTCTTGTTTTGGTTTGTTCCTTAATTAAATTCCACAAAATCAAATAAGAATTGCACATCCTTTTGTTAATTGGTTTCAAATGAAATGTTTCTCCGAGGACTCTGTGTATGAGCATTTTTGGGGATATTGCAGAAGAGTAAATTAATTCTTGCTTTTGTACATTGTGTCCTAACATGACTTTAAAAACTGTTCCCACTTTCATGTCAGACCTTGAACTGCTTTCTGTGGACTAGGGATGCTCCGATCGATCGGTCACCGATCGATATCGGCCAATACTCACTCTCTACCGATCGATCGGTGCTCTCTAAACATGCCGATCGCGAGAGCCGATCGCATGACGTAAAATACATGACACTTTTCTCTGTGTGCGGCAAAACAAGCTCGCCAAAATGGCTTCACCGGTCTGGCATTATTTTAAAGTGTCCGAAAAAGACAGTAAAATAGCGGTATGCAACGTGAAGCAGAAATCCTGCAGCTCCGCCCGCCGGACAGGTAAACGCAGCGAAACACGCACAGGGAGAACCAGACCGCAGTTCATTTCCTCATATTCCAAACGAGAAATTACGGTAGCAAATCACCCGGTTCTTTACGACCAGAACTATTAACGGGATACAAACCGGAGGAACCAGGCATGGAGGGAGGTGGCAGAGACAGTGGGTGAAACTGGTAGGTTTTCGCCTGTTTGGGGAGTTTATATATATATATATATATATTGCTCGCATAAAATCCCCGGTTTTTTTTGCTTTGTATGTCGGGGGCGGGAGATTCATGTGATTGGTTGTTGGTCGTGTTGCTCGCAAAAAAATCCCCAAGCTTTCAGACACGCCCAGCTCCAAGATTTTCGAAAAGCTGCTGTGTGGACGTACCGTAAGAGTTAGACCTAACACACTTAGCTATTTGATCTACCTCTGGAACAAGCTAAACTAGTTATTATAAATACATGTATTCTTCATTGTCGGGTCACTCATTACTGGATCAGTGAGCTGCATGATATACTGACAGGCTGTCAGGAGAGGGAGAGAGGGGGGAGAGAGAGAGGGAGAGAGAGAGAGAGAGAGAGAGAGCGCTTCCGCTAATTTGAATGTCAACTTGAATAATGTACATCATTTGAATGTAATAATTAAGTTGATTGTTGTTTGTGGAAGCTTCAGATGAATGAGCATTAACTGAGTTTAAACATCACTTTAAATGGAAGATTTAAAGTGATGTTTAAATCTTCCATTTAGGCCCCGCCCACTCGATCGGATCGGCGATCGGTATCGACCGATACTGATTCTGGCGATCGGCGATCGGCCCCGAAATTGGCGATCGGAGCATCCCTACTGTGGACTCACATTTGGATCCAAAAGAAAACATTAAAGGTCACCTATAATGTGTCCCCTCTTCTTCATGTCTCTTCTACATCAACATGTGTCCCCTCTTCTTCATGTCTCTTCTACATCAACATGTGTCCCCTCTTCTTCATGTCTCTTCTACATCAACATGTGTCCCCTCTTCTTCATGTCTCTTCTACATCAACATGTGTCCCCTCTTCTTCATGTCTCCTCTACATCAACATGTGTCCCCTCTTCTTCATGTCTCCTCTACATCAACATGTGTCCCCCTCTTCTTCATGTCTCTTCTACATCAACATGTGTCCCCTCTTCTTCATGTCTCTTCTACATCAACATGTTGTCCCCTCTTCTTCATGTCTCTTCTACATCAACATGTGTCCCCTCTTCTTCATGTCTCTTCTACATCAACATGTGTCCCTCTTCTTCATGTACAAATGTGTCCCTCTTCTACATCAACATGTGTCCCCCTCTTCTCCTGTCTCTTCTACATCAAACATGTGTCCCCTCTTCTTCATGTCTCTTCTACATCAACATGTGTCCCCTCTTCTTCATGTCTCTTCTACAGCAACATGTGTCCCCCTCTGTGGAAAGGAGACTATGAAAGTTTCACAGGAACAAAGATTCTATCTCTTTTTTGATCCATTCTATAAAAACCTGTCTGAAAAATGAGCTGAATCAGATTTTGGCCACTTTATGATGTCATAGCGATGTTTGGTCTGTGTGTGACCATTAGCCAATCAGCAACCCAAGGGTAACCTCCCCTCCCACCCCCCCCCCTTATCACCTGCATCTCCTCCTAGAGCACCATTGAGTTCTTTGTAACCAAATATCTCTCAGAGGGGCGTGGGGCTCCTTACTTTCATCTAAAGTAACAGACAGAGGCCGTTTCTCAATGTCGAGTATACCTGCTGAGCCACTATTTCAAGTATACTACGTCATCGAGTGGCGCCGGAGGACTGTTTGAATGCAAGTTAAATGCCCAGCATTCGGCGCCACTCGATGACGTGGTATACTTGAAATAGTGGCTCTGCAGGTATACTCGACATTGAGAAACGGCCAGAGAATCAGCACTTTGGAAACAGGGCTGAAACAGAGGGGATTATGGGTAATGCTGCAATGATCTGTTTGGTGTTTCAGCCAATCAGAGACAGGCTCTGTATATATCTGAGACCTATAATATATTGATGAAAAACAGTATAATAGGGGACCTTTAACCTTGTAAGTACAACATCACTTTAAGCTATCCTAAAAAAGTCAGTAAATGTGTTTTAGTTTCACATTTGCATAGTCAAAAGGCCTTGTGTTCAGCCTTGCCTATTGGGTGGTAAATGTGTGTATAGGTCCTGCTCTCTGGCCACACACTCAACAACTTCCACATCTTCAAACAAGCAACATCTCTTTGATTTATTGGACACACACAGCTGATCCGTTAGTTTTCCCTCCTACTGTAAAACATGATATCAATTCAAACCTACGCCCTTCACTGCAGTAAACTCCTTCCTAAAACTCTTGTATTTAACTTTAAACTTCACCCAGATCGATGCAGGGCGTCCAGATGTGAGGAGCGGCGGACTCTCTTTGTGTTGTGAATCTCACGCTGGCGCTGCAGATGCCTTTTGTTGTCACTTCTTAACTTTTCACACCAGGAAG
This sequence comes from Gymnodraco acuticeps, assembly GCF_902827175.1. Taxonomy (NCBI): domain Eukaryota; kingdom Metazoa; phylum Chordata; class Actinopteri; order Perciformes; family Bathydraconidae; genus Gymnodraco; species Gymnodraco acuticeps. The sequence continues at coordinate 39,607 of NW_022991479.1, forward strand.
CCTGACACTTAACAATCTGGAGCTCGTAATGTGCGGTGAGGAGTAGCACTCGTCTCCCAGCATGCATCTGTGTTCTTCCTTTTTCTGGCTCCGCTCCATGCCCTGGAGGGACGGGATAACGATTCATACAAAGACTCGTGTCGAGCTTTTATTTTTCTTTCAGAAGTGAACTCCGGCTCCTGATAATGTGCCGCTAGTTGCATGTTTCTTTTACTCTTGTAAAGGCGTAAAGGGGAAGTTTGATAAAAAACAGATGCATTGCTGAAGAAGTCAGAAATGCTGATGTCTTGCTGAATCGTGATGGGAATGGTCTCCACCTTTTACAGTTTGACTCCGGACAGAATGAAAAGGCACATTTCAGCTGCCACACAAACAAAGCACACCCTGAAGGAGAAGTGTCCTGCTCTGAGATGACGTGTTGTCGGGCGGAGTGGCAGCTCTGAATCTGAAGCTGTCAGGATGTTCCTCGACAGCGAGTCAAAACTCCCGGTTTGATTTCCTCAGAGTTTAGATCACATCCCGACTCCTCTCCACTTACAGGTGTCAGCTGCCGTCAGATAAAGGAGAGGAAGACGAGCCGACTTGGAAAGGACTGAGGGCGATAACATCACATATATATCTGATGTATTTATTTTTGTTGAATTGTATATTATAATTGTATTTAATTAATTTCCCGCCCAGTCCTGTGTCTATTAAATTCTGTCGGTTTTATTTTACCTTTTGTTTATGAAAAGTGCTATATGGATAAAGTTTGATTTGATTTAATATTGTTTACTCATAATGTGGGGATACAGAGGACAATCAGGGCTCTCATCCCTTTCTTTTTCTTTTCTTAAAAGACATGAAACATCGTAAGATTTAAATACAAAACATGTTTAAAAATTGTGAAAAATTATCTTTAAAAGTATAAAAATCACAAAACTATTGAAAGACATCATATACATAATAATCTGGTAAGGGAACACTAACATGTTACAAGTTAGAACAAACAGTATCAATAAAACAAGACATGATGTAAGCCTTACATAAACAAAGCCTTTTTGAAAAAACATACAAAATAAATACAATATGAATAAATAATATTAAAAATAGGCATTATTAGAAAAAAATCATATAAATAATAATCTGGGAAGGAGAATTATAATAACAAAGAAAACACACCGATTTTTAACATTTCCTGTGTGTGTGTGTGTGTGTGTGTGTGTGTGTGTGTGTGGTTAGGGTTAGGTTAAGGGTTAGGGTTAAGGGTAAGGGTTAGGCATGTGTTGGTTATGGTTAAGGTTAGGATAAGTATCCAGGAAATGCATGTAAGTCAATGTAATGTCCCCTGAAGTGATGTATACATGGTATGCGTGTGTGTGTGTGTGTGTGTGTGTGTGTGTGTCAAATCTTTAGCCTTAAATAATAAAACATGTATTTCAGATTTCTAACCATTTTGTTTTTTATGTTTATTTTTACTTTTATACTAACTTTAACTCCAGGACATATTTGATCAGTATTATAAGTACTTACATTTAAGTAAAGCAACTGTATGCTTCTTCCACTTCTGCTTGTATCTTATGTAAAGGAAGTGACTTTGACATAAAACCCATTACTTATTTCCGTTTGTCCTTAAATATAGACCGAAAATAAACCGACATAAGGCCGTCATTATTCTTGTTGCATTCACTGAAACACTTCCTGTAAGGTTTTTGAAGTTTTCCTGAGCTCTGCTGAAGGACTTCTCTTTATCGCCGGGCAGCGTTTTAGTCGTGGTGTTTATTTAAATAAAGCAGAGTGTGAGAGATGTGGTAAATACAGAGGAGTAATGCTGTCTGAGCCTCCTCACCGCTGACGTTAATTCACTTCATACAGAAAGCTCTTTAATGGACTCTTACCTCAAAACTGAGCCCGTCCACCGCAGACATTAATCCATAAAGTTGTACAGAGTGTAATTTAACGCTTGGTGTCTCTGTGACTCTCGCGTCTCTCACAGCTCAGGACGCTTTCCGTCTGTTTGTGGATCCACACTTTAATCCAAGACGGGGTTTTTTCAGACGTAGAGCGAGATAAGAGTGTTGGGATGAATGGGGATTTTCCTTTTGGTAATTAAACAATCTCATTGCTCTCACGATCAGATTAAGCTAAGGACTCGTCTCACCACTTAAGGGAATCGTCTGCATACTTCTCTAACAGCAAACAATCATACGACGCTGAGCAGAAGTTTTCAACTTTTGTTTGTTTTGTTGTTTTATTCTGCGTCTCTGGTTTGAACAGTGTCCTGATGTTACATTACAGAGGCCCTATTATCATGTTGGGGTTTTCCCTTTCCTGTAACGTGCTATAGGTGAACATGTCTAAGATCCCTGTGTTTGTCTCCCTCACTCCCCCTACCCTTTTGAACATTAAAGCATGGAGACATGTCACAGAAGAGGCTCTCAATACAACCTGTCATTGTAAAACTTACAATTAAAATAGCAAGGAGATAGCCACAGGTTAAAGCAGTTCAGAAAGACAGCGGGATATATTTTTTATAT